>NC_082723.1:68095876-68293376 GCF_030144855.1 Hypanus sabinus | reverse complement strand
TGGTGAACCACTTCTGTAGAGTAATTTGCCAAGGACAATCATGGTCATGGAAAGACCACGATCACCCACATCGTACAACGTGGTACATGATGATGATGCTGATGGTGGTGTACCTCCCTTCTCTGTCCCTATAACAAACTGAAGTCTGAGTTTTCAATTGTTAGACCATAAGACATAGGAGTAGAATTAGGCCATTCGGCCCGTTGAGTTTATTCCGCTATTCCATTTTGGCTGATTTATTTTCCCTCTCTACCCATTCTCCAGCCTTCTCCCTGTAATCTTTGATGCCCTGACTATCAACCTCCATGTTAAATAACCCAATGGTTTGGCCCCTTTCACTGCAGCTCTGCACACAAAGACTTGTGCAGATGACAGTACACCTGAGTCTGACTTTGCACACATAGACTTGTGCAGATGACAATACACCCGAGTTTGGCTTTGCACGCATAGACTTGTGCAGATGACAATACACCCGAGTTTGGCTTTGCACACATAGACTTGTGCAGGTAACAATAAACCCGACTTCGACTTATTCCCCATTAGACATTATTTCTATGTTCAGGGTGGAATGCTCACCTCCAACCCGAGAGTTAGAGTGGGGTACTCACCACTTTAACCTTTAACTGCGATCTATTCCCCAATTTTAACTCTAAATCTAAGGGGCGTTGGTGTAGCCTATTGGTTAACGCAATGCTATTTCAGCTCAGGGCACTGGAGTTCTGAGTTCAATTCTGGCACGATTCCTCCCTGTGGAATGCCTGGGTTCCATTTCCTCCCACAGCCCAATAACATACTGGTTAGTAGGTTAAATGTAAGCTGTCCCATGATTAGGTTTGGGTTAAATCAGTGGTTGCTGGGCTGTGCAGCTCGAAGGGTCCAATGGGCTTATTCCGCACTGTATCTCTAGATCAGGCCAAGGTTCCAAGCAATTTGAAAGCAAAATCCAAGAAATTAACGATGAGAGCTTGTTGTCATATACAGCTTTTGAACTATTGGTTACAGCTTGTGGTTTGTGTGAATTGCTGCCTGGCATTTGGGCACACTCAGTTATTGAATTCTGTATCAATCCAGGCTAGTGATAAAGAGTCAGCTGTTGTGGGCAGCCGCTGGTTTGTGGTTAACCTGTTGGCAACTTTCACTCTCTTTGCCACCTCATCCAAGCTCACAGCAGGAGGCCCAGCACCACCAGCAGCACCAGTTAGGTGTCGGGGAAAGTTACAGAGTTCTGACACTGACTGCGTTCTCCAAGGCTGCTTTATCGCTGATTGCGCTCTGACCTCGTTCAGCCTCACTCATCAATCAGACTCCAAATCACAAACACAGGAGATTCAGTAGATGCTGAAAACCCAGAGCAGCACACACAAAATGCTGGAGGAACTCAACAGGTCAGGCAGGATGTACAGAGAGGAATTAACAGGCATACAGGAGTGATATGGATCAGCTAGTTGAGTGGTGTTGCAGGCACAACCTTTCACTTAGTGTCAGTAGGACCAAAGAATTCATTGTGGACTTCAGAAAGGGTAAGAAGCACCAGTCTCCTAGAGGGATCAGAAGTGGGGAAAGAGCAAACAATTTCATGTTCCTGGGTGTCCATATCTCTGAGGATCTAACCTGGAACCAACACATCGATGCAGTTACAAAGAAGGCACGACAGTGGCTATATTTCATTAGGAGTTTGAGCAGATTTGGTATGTCACCAAAACCACACTACCAAATTTCCACAGATGTACTGTGAACAGCATTCTAACTGGCTGCATTATGGGCAGTGGGGGATCAAAATAAGCTGCAAACTCAGTCAGTTCCGTTATGGGTACCAGCCTCCCCCAGAACCCAGGACATCAGCTCAGTCAACTCCATCATGGGCACTAGCCTCCATAGTATCCAGAACATCTTCAAGGAGTAGTGCCTCAAAAGGGTAGCATCCATCATTAAGAACCCCCACCACCCAGGACATGCCCTCATCTCATTGCTACCATCAGGAAGGAGGTGCAGGATCCTGAAGGCGCTGCGATTCAGGAACAGCTTCTTCCCCTGCCATCTGATTTTTGAATGGATATGAATACTATCTCACTACTTTGTTCTCTATTTTGTACTATTTATTAAATTTATCTTTTTAATATTAATTGTAATTTAGTTTTTATTATGTATTGCAAGGTAATGCTGGCGAATAACAACAAATTTCATGACATATGCTGGTGATATGAAACCTGAGTCTGAGTTGATGTTTTGCAGAGATGGTCTTGATGAAGTGGTGATGGGTTCTTCCTCTCCATAGACGCTGCCTGACCGGCTGAGTTCCTCCAGCATTTTGTGTGCATTGTTCACACTCCAAACTCTCGGTGCAATGAATGGATTTATTTTACCTGTCAGTAGACAACGTGGAGATTCAGCACGACATCAGCACAACTTTTGACAAACTTCTATAGATGCGTGGTGGAGAGTGTATTGACTGGCTGCATCATGGCCTGGCATGGAAACACCAATGCCCTTGAACAGAAAATCCTGCAAAAGGTATGAATTTGGCCCAGTACAGCACAGGTAAAGCCTTCCCCACCACTGAGCACATCTACATGAAACACTGTCATGGGGAAGCAGCATCCATCATCAGAGATCCTCACCACCCAGGCCGAGCTCTCTTCTCCCTGCTGTCATTAAGTAGAAAGTACAAGAGCGTCAGGACTCGCACTAACGGGTCCAGCAGTTACTACCCCTCAACCAACAGGCTCTTGAACACTTACTTGCCCGTCATTGAGATGTTCCCACAACCAATGATCTCACTTTAAGGACTCTTTATCTCATTATTTCATGTTCTCATTAATTATTGCTATTTATTTATATTTGCAGTTGGTTGTCTTCTGTACTTCGGTTGATCTTTCATTGATTCTGTTACAGTTACTATTCTATAGATTTGCTGAGAATATACATATACAATCTCAATCATATACAATCTCAGGATTGTATATGGTGGCATATATGCAACTGATAATAAATTTTACTTTGAACTTTGACTTTTCACTTCAAGGGGGTACCAATATTATTAACTGGAAATGTAACTGAATCACAATTAAAATATACCACCAAGGGTTTAACCCACTCTGCTTCTCTCAGAGTACAAAACTCGTCTTTGGTACTTCTCTACAATTTAATAGCGTGGATACCACAGAAACCACGAATACTGTATTCTGGAGTTAGGGTAGACAGCATATATCAACTTCAGCAGCAAACTACTTTCAGATCTGAATGCAGAGTGTAGATTGAACTTAAAATGCAACTCAGAACAATAGTCTTCCTGGATCTGCAGGTTGGGGCTGATGACAAACCAGGAAACACCCTGATGTTAGCACGTCCATAGGAGGGAGACAGAGAGAAAATAAATGCTGATTAACATTCACCTTGGGGGTCTGGAGTGTGGGTGTGAAGAAGGAGGTGTTTAAAAACTATATTTTAATCAAAGGAAGCATTGTAGATACAGTGTAACAATAAAATTGCTCTGCTGATACCTTTTATCTTTGTCATATAAAACCCTCATATAATATTGGGTCTGGCAGACCATTTCTTCCAAGACTGTCTTGAATATGTTTTCCTGAATAAAAGGCTTTAAATTCTACTGGCTTCAGTGTCTCTCCGGTGATTTTGTTCGGTCATAACAAACACTGCCTTAGTAGTTTTGCTCTTCTTGCATGACTTTCTACATGTATTAATTCCAATTTATAGAATATGTTATGTTTTGCACTGTACACCCAGGTTCAAGAGCAGTTAACCCCACCATTGAGCACATCTACATGAAACGCTGTGCAGGAAAGCAGCATCCATGATCAGACGAAGTCCTGATCTTGATGAGTCCCGACGAAGGGTCTCGGCCCGAAACATCCACAGCGATTCTCCCTATAGATGCTGCCTGGCCTGCTGTGTTCCACCAGCATTTTGTGTGTGTTCCACGATCAAAGATCCCCACCACCCAGGACATGCTCTCTTCTCTCTGCTGCCATCAGGAAGAAAATACAGGAGCCTCAGGACTCTCACCACCAGGTTCAGGAAGTTATTACTCCTCATCCACACAGTTCCTGAACCAGATGATAACTTCACTCAATTTCACTTGCCCCTTCATTGAAATGTTCCCACAACCAATGGACTCACTTCCATGGACTCTTTATTTCATGTCCTCATTATTTATTGCTATTTATTTGTACAATTTGTTGCCTTCTGCAATCTGACTGATCTTGTTATAGTTACTGTTCTATAGATTTGCTGAGTATGTCCACAGGAATCTCTGGGTTCTATATGGTGACATACAGTATACATATTTCAATAATAAAATTTATTTTGAACTTTAAACTTTTGCCACAAAATGACAAATTTCACGACGTTACTGATAATAAATGGATTCTGATTGCATCTTCATGGTCTTAAAGAGACAATTCAGTCTATTAGTTCCATACTAGCCGCTAAGTCAATCTACAGTGCCACAAACACTGTGTGACAGGTGTCAGAGGTAATAAAAGCCCAGTTCCGATGCTATAACCCCTGTAGTTTCCCCATGTGCATCTACTCAGTTCCCCATCGAGTCCCAGTGGCTGCTTCTGCCTGGTCTCTCATGCAATGACGATCAGGCCCACTCTCATCTTAAAAGCAAACCCTCATGTCCTTCCTGTTTCTTAGGGGTAACTCTAACTATAAACCCTCCTTGAAGCTAACTGTGGCAGCTTCTCTCTGCCGCTCAACTCTAAGGCCATTCGTTGTAGACCGAATCAAAGGTGGTGATGGATCAGCATACAAGGTGGAGATTGAAAATCTGCCAGAGTGGGATAATAACAACCTCACACTCACTGTCAGCAAGACCAAGGAGCTGATCATTCACTTCAGAAGGAAACCAGAGGTCCATGAGCCGGTCCTCATCGGGGTATCAGAGGTGGAGAGGGTCAGCAACTTTAAATTCCTGTGTTATTACTTCGCAGGACCTGTACACAGTGCAGTTATGAAGAAAGCACGGCAGCACCTCTACTTCTTTAGGAGTTTGCATATATTCAGAATGACATCTAAAACTTTGACAAACTTCTACAGATGTGGAGAGTACATTTGCTGTCTTCATCAGCCTGGTATAGAAACACTGAGGTCCTGGAATGGAAAGTACTACAAAAGGTAGTGGATACGGCCCAGTCCATTGTGGGTAAAGCCCTCCCTACCACTGAGCACATCTACACAAAAGGCTGTCATAGAAAAGCAGCATCCATTGTCAGGGACCCCCACCACCCAGGACATGCTCTCTTCTCACTACTGCCATCAGGAAGGGGGTACAGGAGCCTCAGGACTCACACCACCAGGTTCAGAAACAATCACCTCTCAGGCTTTTGAACCAAAAGGGATAACTTGACTCGCCCACTATGGAGAGCTAAATAATGATAGAACACATGACTTGCGGACCCTGAGGGAGTACCGAAGACAAAAAGGACCTGCATGTGCAAATACAGAGATCCCTGAAGGTAACAGAAGCAATTTGAAATGTTCCCACAACCAATATATTCACTTTCAATGACTCCATCTTTATGTTCTCAATATTTACTATTTCTCCATTTTCTATTTGCAGCTTGATGCCTCTTGCAGACTGGTTGAACACCCAGTTGTTGCAATCATTCTCTGATACTAATATTGTTATTATGCTTTAGGTTTATCGAATGTGCACAGAAGAGCATGAATCTCAGGGTTGGATATAGTGAAATATATGTAGCTTAATAATAAAGTTACTCTAGTTAAAGGAGCTTAGGAGAATCAATGGCACCCGATGACAACCCCTTTGCTTTCATCTTCGGAAACAGCTCTATTTCCAACTTTAATCTCTCTATTCTTCCCTTTCAGGGTTCTTTTGAAGACCCTGACCTGGAGTTACGCGCTGACTACGGTTCTTTGCGGAAATGGGACCTGCTCTCGGGGTTTCACGACCGGCCGTTGTTCGGCACGCCACGGGCGCAGCCTAGGAGCTTCACTTACCTTTGAAGGTCTGAGATTTTGTGGCTCTGCCGACAGGGGTTGGGGGGGGGGTGGTTGTTGGAGGAGATTTATGTGTCGTGGCAGGTGGAAAATCTCTGGCTGTATGCCCAGGGACCTGAGATCTTTGGGCATAGAGCTCAGAAAAAGCAACACAATGGACATTTAACATCGTAAACCAGCAAGTTGTTTATGTCTCCCCTCTCGCTGTGAAACCTTATTAAGGAGAGAGCCGGTGGTATGTCGAATACCGGGTGAACGAGTTGTCTTTGGGGTAACTGCAAGTCTGTGTCTTAGCTGTTACTCTGCTCACGCTCGAGTGCTTTGTGGTGGGTGCCGATGTTATATTTGCCGGTGGGATGAGGGGGGATTGTTGCTTGTTGCCGCTTACTCGCGGGAGGGAGGAGAGCTGGGGACGGGTCTTCGGGACTCTAATATTTAACTGTCATTCAGTCTTTGGGGGCACTCCTCTGTTTTCATGGATGGTTGCAAAGAAAAAGCATTTCAGGATGTATATTGTACACATTTCTCTGACATTAAATGTACCTTTGAAGTTTGAGAGCTTCAAGGGGTGGAATGAAAATGCAATGAAGCATGGGACAATGGAATGGAACAAGCCTGGACTGAGGCTCTAAATGAACTTTCTGTTGAGCCCCCAAAGCCCAGGATGACAGGACTGGCAATTCCGGTGAAGCGGAGGAAACCCTCACACTGAGGTTGTGACGTGTTGGTGTCCTCCACAGACATCACAGCTGAACTACAGGCCGTTTGATGTGGAGAACATAGCATCAGCCATCCCCACACTGAGTGCTGGCACAGGCTCTAGGGCCGAATGACCACCCCCTTGCTCTGATACTGGCAGTAATCCCAGGCAAAGCTTGCACCTGCCCTCCGGGATGGAAACATTTCCATGAAACGAGAAAGCGTTTTCACGCAAAGGGCAGTGAACCTCTGACCTGCTTGCCCTGTCGAGGCTTCTGGTGCTCAGGGTGCACTGGCGATGTGCGGTGAGATTCTGCTCCGCGAGGGCTTCAAGGGGTGGAAGCGAATCAAGGTGAAGCCTGGGGCAATGGAATGGAACAGAGCAGGACTGGACTGAACTACTCCCTTCCAACCCCTGGAGTTTTTAAAAGAGTCGCTCACAATATGCTGGAGGAACTCAGCAGGTCAGGTAGTATCTACAGAAATGAATCAACAGTCAACGTTTCGGGCTGCGATCCTTCATCAGGACTGGAATGGAAGTGGGAAGATGCCCGAATAGGTTGGGAGGTGGAGAAGAGTGATGCCAAGCTAGGTGATAGGTAAAGCCAGATGCGCCAGGGAGGAGATGAAGTAAGAAGCTGGGAGGTGATAGGTGGGAAAGGTAAAGGGCTGGAGAAGACAGAATCCGATACGAGTGTGGACAATGGAAGAAAGGGAAGGAGGTGGGACACCAGGGAGAGGTGATAGGCAAGAGGTCAGAGTGGAGAACAGAAGAGGGAAGGGGAAGGGAAAAATTACTGGAAGAAATTGATGTTTTTGCAGACCAAACCATCAAAACGGGAATGGGGACAGGGATTAAAACGGCTGGTTGCCAGGAAATTCCACTTTTCTGCAGATGGAGCAAAGGTACTCCGGTTCAATCTCCAAAGCCCAGGATGTCAAGACGGGCAATTCGACCGGAAACCTTTCCCTTGGAGGTTGTGACGTGTTGGTGTCCTCCACAGACATCCCAGCTGAACTACTTTAAAAACTCTCCTGCGCAGATTTCTTGTCGTCACCGAATACAACAACCAACTACAAAGTATTGGAGGGGCAGAATTTCCCGATGCTGGTACTAATCCAGAAAGCTACAACCCTTGCAACAAAACCACTCAGCCCATCCTGTCACTCCCAATTCCCAGTAAACTCCACACAGTCCTGTCCATCCCAGAAGCACTTCCTCGGACAACTTCACTCATCCCAGCATGGATGTGTGGAGCTCCCACAACCCCAGGACTCACTTTCAAGGACTCTTCATCTCATTCTCGATATTTATTCCTTACTTATTTTTTTGCTTCTTTGTACTTACTGTGAATGCCGGCAAGAAAATGAATCTCAGGGTTGTATATGGTGATGTACATATACTCTCAAGTACTGGAGAGTTATCACTGTCCAGCTCTCGCAGCTTTCTGACTCAAGCGTGCTATGATCATTTCTATTTCTTTATTTAGAGATAGCGGAACTGGCCCGTCCAGCCTTCGAGCCAGTAACCCCTCCCTAACTGAACCCTCACCTAATCACGGGACAATTTACAATGACCAATTAACCTACTAACCCGTACGTCTTTGGACTGAGGGAGGAAACTGTTTCACCCCGAGGAAACCCACACGTTCTACAGGGAAGACATACAGGCTCCCTACAGAGGATGCTGGGAATGAACTCTGCTGCCTTGAGCTGTAATGGCGTTGCGCAGACGGCTACGCTACTGTGGCACCCGATGGTCACTTCATTAGTGACTGGTTACCCCTCAGGCCTGTTTACCGCAGCACGTCCAGCAGCTCCACCAATTCTAGTCAGAGCGCTGTCGAAAATTCAGTATCTCCCGCTTCACAGAAACAAATATCAGAATGGTTTCCTTTTGACAGATCTTTATTGATGCAACTGAGAAAAGTCTTTTTTACTGGTTTCGCTTTCAACCATAATGTACATTTTTTATATATACACATCTGCAGCAACTGTTACGCCAAAGCCCAATGCTGACAGACCAACTTGCTCGGCCGGTTCAGTAAACCTTCTGCAGGCTCGAACTCCAAAGGGCCGCTCCTCGCTCTCTTCTTCGGCTCCTTTTCGAAGAGCTGCGTTCAACAAAAGAAGCATCGAGAGAAATGAAAGGAATTGAAAATGACCACAAGCTCTAAGAAAAACCATGAATTAAAAACAAAGAGCAAAATAGCGAGGTAGTGTTCATGGGTTAGACCATTAGAAATAAGAACAGAATTAGGCCATTTTCCCCATCGAGGCTGCTCTGCCATTTCATCATGGCCGACCCATTTTCCTTAGACCCAATCTCTTGTCTTCACCACCCCCCGTATCTCCTCATGTCCTGACTAATGAAGAATCTATCAACCTCTGCTTTAAATATACCCAATGACTTCACAGCCACCTGCAACAAATTCCACAGATTCACAACTCCCTCGCTAACGAAATTCCCCCTCATTTCCGTTCTAAATGACATCCCTCTACTGGAGCAGACTCGATGAGCCAAATTCCCCAATGTCTTATAAAGGAATCTGACAGGAGAATGGATCATGGGGAAAAAGGGCAACGGGGGAGGAATTAGGCAGGAGAGGGTAAGAGGCCAGACAGGGAATTGAAGAAGAGGGAAGGGGGAGGGGGAAAAATTACTGGAAGCTGGAGAATTTGATGTTCGTGCCACCAGGTCAGTGGTTACTTAGACAGAATATGAGGCGTTGCTCCTCCAGCCTGAGAGTGGCCTCATGGTGGAACGGGAATGGGGATTGGAATTTGTTGGACTCCTGCGTCATCCTTTTGCTATCCTGACGCTCTCTGTCCGTGTACGACTACCCGGGATCACCGTGCCGCGCCGGTTCTGGCCTTGCAGGAGAGCTCGGTTTCTGTCACCCGTCACTGACAGCCTACCCAGGAACAGAGTTCCAGAAATCCCCCTCCCTCCTGACAGCCTGCCCGGGCCACCTCTCCCACTCGCTGGGGAGGTGCGGAGCTACATTTTATCTGCTAATACTGCTGCTTCGTAACGTCAGGCTGCTGCTGAGCACAGAGACGATTAACCTGTGGATCCAGTGATGGTGAACACGCACTGAGGTTTCTCCCTACCCCACCCCACTGCTTTGCTCTCCTTTCGCACTACTGATATACTTGTTATTGTACCTTCATGCTTCTTCCTTATGTGCCACCCTGTGCTGCGGCAGCAAAACAACAAATTTCAGGACGTTCAGTACTGTGCAAAAGTCTCGGGCACATATATACAGCCTGGATGCCAAGGTGTTTGCATAGCACTGTATTTGTCAACGTACATAAGAACATACGAAATAAGAGCAGGAGTAGATCATCTGGCCCCTCAAGCCTCTCCGCCACTCAGTAAGGTCATGACTGATCTGGCCATGGACTCATCTCCACCTACCTGCCTTTTCCCTATAATCCTGAATTCTCTTACTACGCAACAATCTATCCAACCTTGTCTTAAATATATTTACTGAGGTAGTCTTCACTGCTTCATTCCAGATTCACCACTCTCTGGGAAAAGCAGTTCCTCCTCACCTGTGTCTAACCCCCTCAACCCTGGAATCAACCTGGTGAACCTCCTCTGCACTGCCTCCAATTCTTCCTCAAGTCAGGAGACCAGAACTACACACAATACTCCAGGTGCGGCCGTACAGTTGGAGCATTACCTCCCTCCTCTTAAATCCAATTCCTCTAGCAATGAAGGCCAACATTCCATTTGCCTTCTTGATAGCCTGCTGCACCTGCAAACCAGCCTTTTGTGATTCATGCACAAACACTCCCAGGTCCCTCTGTACAACAGCATGCTGCAGTCTTTCACCATTTCGATAATAATCCGTTCTTCTATTTTCCCTTCCAAAGTGGATGACCTCGCATTTACCAACATTGTGCTCCATCTGCCAGATCTTTGCCCACTCACTTAATCTACCTATATCCCTCTGCAGACTCTCCGTATCCTCTGCACAATTTGCTTTTCCAGTGTACGCCATCAGTAATGTGCATATCCTGAATTCAGCAGACACTCACTCACCTCTGGAACAGAAAGGTCGAAGAGCATGGAGAGATCAGCCTCCTGGTCAGACAAAGCCTTACCGATCACAGCTGCTGCGTTGGCCACGTCAGGGTGGTAGTGCTGTTGTAAAGTCTGAAGTGGGGACAGGGAGCAGAGTTAGGGAACACATTCATACCCCAGCAGAGATTAACAGGAGACAAACTTCTAAAGGTGAATAGTGGGCAGTACCCTGACTGATATGTCACAGCCTGGTATGGAAGAAACAGTCTTTAAAGGATGCTTATTAGACAGGTACAGGGTGCTGACCAGAAAGAACTACAGTCTACAAATCAGTGAATTTGAATCGGTCATGGACAGTGGAAGTAAACAAACCAGCTGTCTTTGCCCTTGCCATTAGATCCAAGGAATGGAGGCTGCCATTTTGAGAAGCTGCTCTGCATCCTCCATTTTGTGAATTGGTTTTGCTCAGCTGGATCAGAGGTTTAAAGTAGACATGTTGATGCTCTGGGTGGTCTGCTGAAGAGCAGATAATTTCCAAATAAGAAGTTATTTGTGAGGTGTTCTTTGGTTAGATACAACATGCAAGTTTGTGAGTGGTGAGGTCTGTGTCTGCCTGAGTGATTCGAGCTGGTTACTGGTTTGGTGACCATAAATTACCCATTGTCACTTGTGGAAGAGGGCAATAAATGGATGGTGGCCTGGACCAAAGCCCATAAGATGTTAAAGGTCAGTGAGATGACCTGCGGCCAATAACTCTGAAATACAACACTTAAGCTGGTAAGGAATTTTTAAAAAAAGCAGAAGACTTGAATGCAAAGTAGCAACAACTCTCCAGAGACCAAGCCATGGTGGATATGAAGGATCCCCATGGACACATGCAGATTAGATCTGTACCATGAGGAACACATGGCCAGCAGAGACTCATTTCCCAGGCATTACCTTTTCTATTCTTTGACCATTCACGGAGGGTTAGGGAAACTTAGTAGGTGTGCACACAGGTTATGTGGCTGTGTAAATTCACGTGCTCTTCCATTGAGACACTAAAGCTACTTGTCAGTAAACATCCTCTCTGATCATTATTACTAAGGAGTAATTCTCATAACAAAGGGGACTGGCTCAGAGAGGTGGCTTGGACCGAATGGCCTGTTTCTGCTGTGACTCGTGCAAGTTTGCAGGAAATCCCCGTCCACAAACCGACCAACCTGCAGTTCCCATAGGGAACTCTCCAGCGCTCGACACTGTGAGGGCTCCTCCTCGTCCATAACGTACGGATCAGCAATGAGACCTGGAAATAACCACAGGGAAACGTCCGTGCACATTAGTGTGGTTCCCTGAACCGTTTCCTCAAATGCAGCAAAGTGAACTTAAATCAACAGAAGACTGGCAAAGAGTACAATGTGATACAGATCAATTGCAGATGGAGTTTAACCCAGACAGATGTGAGGCATTGCACCTTGGTAGGGCAAATGCAAGGAGACACTACACTGTCAAGGGCAAGATCTTTAAATAGTGTTGCTGAGCAGAGAGATCTTGGGATCCAAGTTCATAGCCTCTTGAAAGTGGTTACGCAGGTCGATGGGGGTGTTAGAGCAGAAAATAGAAACTTACTTTAATCAATCAAGGTGCTGAATTCAAAAGTCAAGAGATCATGTTGAAACTTGATAAAAATCAGGCTAGGCTGGAGAATTGCACAGAGTTCTGGTTGCCCCACTATAGGAAGGATGTTGAGGTTTTGGGGAGGGTGCTGAAGAGGTTTACCAGGATGCTGACGGGTTTACAGGGCACGTGCTATCACGAGAGGCTGGATAAACTTGAGTTGTTTTCTCTGGAGTAACGGAGGCTGGTGGGAAATCTGATAGAGGTCTACAAAATTATGTGAGGCATAGACAGAATGGAGAGGAAGTATCTGTTTCCCAGGGGTGAAATGTCTAATACCAGAGGGTATGCATTGAAGGTGAGAGGGGGTAGGTTCAAGGGGATGTGAGGGTAAGCTTTTCACTCAGAGAGTGGTGGATGCCTGGTGTGATGGTAGAGGCAAATACATTAGAGGCTTTTAAGAGACGTTTGGACGGGCACATGGATGCGAGGGAGATGGAGGGATCCGGACATGGTGTAGGTGGGAGGGATTAGTGTCTGGGTGTTTCTGATTTACTTTTTAGCTGGTTCAGCACAACGTTGTGGGCCGAATGGCCTGTTCCTGTGCTGTTATATGTTCTAAAGGGAAAGAGAATTACATTAACACGCTCAAAATGCTGGTGGAACACAGCAGGCCATGCAGCATCTATGAAGGGGAATAAACAGACCTGAAGGGTCTCGACCCAAAACATTTGACCGTTCAATCTCCCCCATAGATGCTGCCTGACCTGCCGAGTTCCTCCAGCATTTTGTGAACATGTTGTTTTGGATTTCCAACATCTGCAGAATCTCTTGGGTTTACCGTTAAATAATTTTAGAACAAAAACTGAGGTGTATTTAGAAACCAGGCAGTGGCAGCCGTTTGAATTACTGAAAGAAACCTCAAATCTATTCTCAATTCACCCCAGTCTTGCATGTGTACTTCTCTGATCCAACCCCCTCTTAGTAAGTTTCGCTGAATGAGTACACAAAAAGAACAAGAGCAAATATAGACTCCAGCGGTCTGAGTGAGATTAAATATAAGTACATTAAAGAAACGATCCAGAGAAAATGAAGTGTTACATTGGGAGAGCCTCCACTGACATTTCTCTGTTGTGAGTTCTTTAAAAAAAAACTTACAGAAAATTAACTTTAAACATTGGAGATTCTCCTCCAAGAGGGCCGCAACCTCGTTGAAGGGTTTGGAGGCTTGCGTACCTCAATGATTTGGAGAGCTACGTTGGCTGGAGTCGGGGCTTTACGCTTCGGCTCTTGGTAGGGTCACCCAGGCCAAACAGGTCAAAGGGTAGAGGTCAGACTAAGAGTGGTCCACCGGTCCTCCAGGTTCAGGGGTTCAGCTCAGGGTTAACAAACCTGACTGGTAAAGCAAAATTGTTATGGAAAAAGCAATGAAGAAGCCTTCTCCATCTGGGTGTGATGGTGTTCTCAAGTCTCCACCCAGGACTTGTGTGACCGACAGCAGTGAAAACCAAGAAGCTGCTGACATGAAGGAAGGTGGAGGGTGTTCACTGCTGCCCCAAACACCAGCAGCAAGTACCAGAGATTCTGCATTTGTACGCCACAGTAGTGTAGCAGTTAGTGTGACACTATTAGAGCTCAGGGCAGAGTTCAAAATTCAGTTCTGGTGCTCTCTGCACGTCCTCTCTGTGGAATACGTGGGTTTCCTCCAGCTGCTCTGGTTTCCTCCCACAGTCCAAAGAGGTTAACTGGTCATGTAAATTGCTCTGCGAATATGACTGAGCACACAGCCTTGTGATGCACCTGTGCTGATGGAGATCGTGGAGGAAGTTTCATTGCCAACCTGAACCAGCTAGGGTCTGCAAGTGAGGAAATCGAGAACCAATTGAACAAGGAGGTTTTGAGGCCATGGTCTTGAAGCTTATTGATGAGTTTTGAGGGGATGATGGTACTGAATGCAGAGCCACTGCCCTGATTAACGGGAACTTACATTATCTCTCAGTGGTGGTGTTAGCCCTCTGTCCCAGCGCTGGAAACTTCAGACTAGATCTGACCGCTTGTCTCTGTGGCCCATTTCTGAGCGTAGTGGTTAGCATGCTTGGATTATACTAGGGTGTTTGCAGTTGCTAGGCGGTGCAGCTTCAAGGGCAGGAAGGACTGACTCTGTGCTGTATCGCTAATTAACGAAAATGTTCCTAAGACACTCATTTTAAAGAGTGAAAAATGAAAGATTAGCTTTATTTGTCACATATACATCGAAACATACAGTGAAATATACCGTTTGCAAGAGCACATTCCGATGTGCTGGGGGCAGCCCATGACTGTTGCTACATAGCATGCTCCTCACATCTTTCTAACCCAAACCCATATGTTCTTTGGTATGTGGGAGGAAACCGGAGCACCCGGAGGAAACTCACATGGTCACGGGGAGAACGTACAAACTCCTTACAGGCAGCGGCGGGATTAATCTTACAGCTGCGTTACACTAATTATTACATTACTCCTACCTTTTCGCCTATTGCAAAGTTCAGTTTTCTACACATGTACCATGCAAAACTTTTTAAATAGCTGCATCACTGTCTGGTATGGGGGTGGGGGGCATTGCATCTGATTGGAAAAAGCTACACAGAGTTGTAAAATTAGCTTGCTCCATCATGGGCACTAGTCTCCCCAGTATCCGGGACATCTTCAAGAAGCAATGCCTCAAAAAAGCAGCATCGATCATTAAGGACCCCCATTGCCCAGGACATGCCCTCTTCTCATTGCTACCATCAGGGAGGAGGTACAGGAGCCTGAAGACACACACTCAGCGATTCAGGAACAGCTTCTTCCTCTCTGCCATCAGGGAGGAGGTACAGGAGCCTGAAGACACACACTCAGCGATTCAGGAACAGCTTCTTCCTCTCTGCCATCAGGGAGGAGGTACAGGAGCCTGAAGACACACACTCAGTGATTCAGGAACAGCTTCTTCCCCTCTGCCATCAGATTCTTAAATGGACATTGAACCCATGATCACTACCTCACTATTTTTCCCTCTTTTTTATACACACACACAGATTATAATTTATAGTTATTATAATTTTGTATTACAATATGTACTGCTGTCACAAAACAAAAAACCTCATGATATTAGACCTGATTCTACTTATTGCAGGAAATTAACCGTAAAAATTGGAGAGGGTTCAGAGGAGATTCTCAAAAATGATTCCAGGAATGAAATGCTTATCATATGAGAAGTGATTGATGGCTCTGGAACTGTACTCATTGGAGCTTAGAAGAATGAGGGGGTTCTCATTGAAACCTATCAAATACTGAAAAGGGCTAGACAGAGTGGATGTAGGGAGGATGTTTCCAAAGGTTGGGGAGTCCAGGACCAGTGGGCACAGCCTCAGAACATTGGGAAGCCCATTTAGAAAGTAGATGAGGATGGTGAATCAGGCAGCTGTGAAGGCCAAGCCATCGGGTATATTTAAGACAGAGGTTGACAGGTTCTTGATTAGTCAGGGCGTGAAAGCTTACAGGGAGAAGGCAGAAGAATGGGGTTGAGAGGGAAATGCATCAGCCATGATGAAATGGCAGAGCAGACTTCGATGGACCGAGTGGCCTAATTCTGCTCCTTTATCTTACAGTCTAAATACAAACAAACTGTTCCAGACAAGGGGTAGTACCTTGATTCTCAGTAGGTCGGTGAAGAAGAACTTTACAGGACGGATGCCGACGGACGAGATTACATATGAGGGGGATGGTCATTAGGAGAGCTTCAGGTGGTGCGCTGAGAGCCAGTCTGGATAAACGCTTGCTGAATGCTGCCACCAGGTAGGCTGGTAAATGGCTGTGTAGAGAGAGACGGAAAGAACTCAGTTATTATACACTATACACACACAAAGGGGGAATTTGTGGAATTCATTACCACAGGCATCTGCGGAGGTCAAGTTACTTGGTGTATTTAAGGCAGGGGTTGACAGATTCTTGAAAGAATCTGGGGAGAAGGCAGGAGATTGGGGCCGAGAGGGAACTGGATCTGCCATGATGAAATGGCGGAGCAGACTCGATGGGGAAATGGCTTAATTCAGCTCCTGTATCTTATGGTCTGTAAAGATCGATGATGGTGTGGAATGAAGCAGACAAAAGTTTGAAGGAGGTCGAGACATTTCGAATTGGTTCAGTTGCACCCTGAGGGTTAGACGCAGGGGAAGTATGCACCGAGACCCACAGGGGAAACACTGCAGATGTCTTGCTCATTGCACAAGGCTGCATGAGCTGATTTTATCTCCTTCCACTCGAAGCTAGACGTGAAGAAATTTGATCATGTTACATGGGGCTCGTTAGTGAGGCTGAGAAACTGTAAACAACAGCAGGATGCAGCCGCTAACGATGGAACAAAATAGTTCGTAATTCGCTCATTGCTCTGATTCAGCAGCGAGGTATTTGCAAACAGAGGAGGCATTGTACACATGTCGAAGGTCATAAGAACTAGATTATTAGAATAATATAAATGTCCTTAACCATTTCTGTAAAATACATAGGGGAAAAACACTAACTAGTCTGATACAATGCCCGAAGGAACCCCAGGAGTTCCGCAGCCCTCTCCCTGCCTTAGCACTGGTCACAACCTATAAGACACAGGAGCAGAATTTGGCCATTCAGTCTACTCTGCCATTCCATCATGGCTGATTCATTATCCCTTTCAACCCCATCTTCTACCTTCTGCCCGTATCCCTTCATGCCCTTTACTAATCAAGATCCAATCAACTTCCGCTTTAAATATACCCAATGACTCAGCCTCCAGAGCAGCCCATGGCAGTGAATACCACCAATTTATCATTCTCTGGCTAAAGAAACTCTTCCTCATCTCTGTTTTAAATGGGCGTCCCTCTATTCTGAGGCTGTGTCCTCTGGTCTTAGACTCACCCACAATAGGAAACATCCTCTCCACATCCACTCTATCTGTGTCCTCTGGTCTTAGACTCACCCACTATAGTAATCATCCTCTCCACATCCACTCTATCTGTGTCCTCTGGTCCTAGACTCCCCCACCACACATCCTCTCCACATCCACTCTATCTGTGTCCTCTGGTCCTAGACTCCCCCACTATAGGAAACATCCTCTCCACATCCAATCTATCTGTGTCCTCTGGTCCTAGACTCCCCCACTGTAGGAAACATCCTCTCCACATTCATTCTATCTGTGTCCTCTGGTCCTAGACTCACCCACTATAGGAAACATCCTCTCCACATTCATTCTATCTGTGTCCTCTGGTCCTAGACTCACCCACTATAGGAAACATCCTCTCCACATTCATTCTATCTGTGTCCTCTGGTCCTAGACTCACCCACTATAGGAAACATCCTCTCCACATTCATTCTATCTGTGTCCTCTGGTCCTAGACTCCCCCACTACAGGAAACATCCTCGCCACATTCACTCTATCTGTGTCCTCTGGTCCTAGACTCACCCACTATAGGAAACATCCTCTCCACATTCATTCTATCTGTGTCCTCTGGTCCTAGACTCCCCCACTATAGGAAACATCCTCTCCACATTCACTCTAAGCCTTTCAACAAAACCATGGTGTTGCCCATTCACCACAGTTCCTCAAGTACAGTCCCATATTAGGGTGCCTCCTTTGTTTGCAGACAGCCCTTTGCTGCTGAATCAGAACAAAACAGGGAATGAGTTTTTAAATATTCCATAAGGAGTTTGCGGATACTTGACACAATATCAAACACACTTGCAAATTTCTACAGATATAGTGAGGAGGAAATTCCAACTGGGTGCATCACCGAGGGGCCACTGCACAGGATCGGAAAAAGTTGCCAAAAGTTGTAAGCTCAGTCAGTTCCTTCATGGGCACCATCCTCCCCAGCACATCAGAATCAGGTTTATTATCACTGGCATGTGACATAGGCAGCTGCAGTTCAATGCAAACCAGCAGAGACGGAGAAAATAATAAAATAAAAATAATAACAATTAAATCAATTACATATCGAACAGATTAAAAACGTGCAAAAACAGAAATACTGTATATTAAAAAAAAGTGAGGTAGTGTCCAAAGATTCAATGATCATTTAGGAATGAGATGAAAGAGGGGAAGAAGCTGTTCCTGAATCTCTGAGTGTGTGTCTTCAGGCTCCTGTACCTCCTACCTGATGGCAGAGGGGAAGAAGCTGTTACTGAATTGCTGAGTGTGTGTCTTCAGGCTCCTGTACCTCCTCCCTGATGGCAGAGGGGAAGAAGCTGTTCCTGAATCGTTGAGTGTGTGTCTTCAGGCTCCTGTACCTCCTACCTGATGGCAGAGGGGAAGAAGCTGTTCCTGAATCGCTGAGTGTGTGTCTTCAGGCTCCTGTACCTCCTCCCTGATGGCAGAGGGAAGAAGCTGTTGCTGAATCACTGAGTGTGTGTCTTCAGGCTCCTGTACCTCCTCCCTGATGGTAACAGTGAGAAAAGGACATGCCCTGGGTGCTGGAGGTCCTTAATAATGGATGCTGCCTTTCTGAGACACTGCTCCCTAAAGATGTCCTGGGTACTTTGTAGGCTAGTACCCAAGATGGAGCTGACTAGATTTACAACCTGCTGCAGCTTTTTTCGGTCCTGTGCAGTAGCCCCTCCATATCAGACAGTGATGCAGCCTGTCAGAATGCTTTCCACAGTACAACTATAGAAGTTTTTGAGTATATTTATTCACATGCCAGATCTCTTAAAACTCCTAATGAAGTATAGCCGCTCTCTTGCCTTCTTTATAACTACATCGATATGTTGGGACCAGTACATCCAGTAAACCTTCTAAAGTCGATGTCTTAAAAAGGCAACATCCATCATTAAGGACCCCCATCACCCAGGAAATGCCCACTTCTCATTGCTACCATCAAGGAGCTGGTACAGGTGCCTGAAGACACACACTCAACTTTTTGGGAACAGTCACTGCTGCTGGGTGATGGGATGGAGATATGTCTCTACTTCCCTCTGCTAGTATGTAGGTCACCCTTGGACAAGCACCTGCTTTGCCCCGGTTCTGGGTCACGTGAACCCATGGGAGCAGGTGGTGGACGGTCGTTTGAGCAGCCGGTGCAGATCACAAGTCCTGGTTATGGGACCACTGACACCAGGCAGACAATCTCTGAAGAGTATTGATAATGGCTGGGGTCACCTGTCTGGTAAAGACACTGCCCAGAAGAAGGCAATGGTGAGCTGCTTTTGTAAATTTCCCAAGTACAATCACGGTCTTAGCTTCTGTCATTTGACACAGCTCATGGCAAACGAATGAACTATGGCCGCAAAATAACAACTTTCAGGACGCACGTCAGTGATATTAAACCTGGGTCTGATTCCACAAACGGGCGTTAAGCTGACCTGGATGACAGGAACAGATCGAGCAGGTGGAAGAACCTGGCCCGGTACTTGACGTGGAGCACAGAGGGATCCAATAAGCTGTAGAGCTTTTTGTAGAAGTCTGGGTATTCTCTACAGGAGGAAAAGAGAGGCAGAATTAGCAGCATACACACGCATGGGTGAAGCAAAGGTTACATCAGGCCTGAAGCAAGTTATTCGTTAAGATGAAAGGTTTTCTGAATGTGGGAGGGGCGCACAAATGTATCAGATGATCCCCTATAGTGGTAACAGAGTTGGGCATTACCTGGGCAGCAATGGTCAAGGGGAGATTTCATTGACGTGTCTCAAATCATTCAGGCTGACACAAAATCAGGAGAGGCTTCTACTGACACCAAACACAAACAAGAGAAAATCTGCAGATGCTGGAAATCCAAGTAACACACAGAAAATGGTGGAGAAGCTCAGCAGGCCAGGCAGCATCCATGGAAAAATAGTACAGTTGACATTTCGGGCCAAGACCCTTCATCAGGACTGAAGGTGGGGGGAGAGAAAGAAACACAAGGTGATAGGTGAGACCAGGTGGTATCTCTTTACCCATCAACTTCCCAGCTCTTTACTTCACTCCTCCCCCCTCAACTATCACCTTGTGTTTCATCCTCCCCTCACTCCACCTTCTAACTCTGATCTTTTCTTCCCTCCAGTGCTGATGAAGGGTCTTGGCCTGAAATAGTGACTACACTCTTTCCCCACAGATGCTGCTTGGCCTGCTGAGTTCCTTCAGCATTTTCTGGGTGTTATTGACACCCATCTATGGACCAAACACGCACACACAAAACCCCTTCTCAAAAAAAAATCAGAGAAAGATGCAGAAGGCTGCAAACTCTGAGCCATCTCCATCATGGGCTCTAGCCTACCGCCAGAGAGTATCTTCAAACTCTGAGCCATCTCCATCATGGGCTCTAGCCTACCGCCAGAGAGCATCTTCAAAAGGCAATGCCTCAAGAAGATAGCATCCATCACGAAGGACCCTCACTGTCCGGGATGGACTCTCTGCTCATCGGGGAGGAGGTACAGGAATCCGCAACTCACACTCATCTTCCCTGCCACCATCACATTTCTGAACAGACAATGAACCCATGATCACTACCTATTTTTTTTTTTACTTCTTATTGTAACTTAGTCATTTTTTTAAAAATTATGTATTGCTCTGTACTGCTGCTATAAAACAAATTTCATGGCATGCATTAATGATAATAAACCTGATTCCAAGTTTACAGACATAGAACAGAACAGTACAGCACAGACAACGCACACAAAATGCTGGTGGAACGCAGCAGGCCAGGCAGCATCTATAGGGAGAAGCACTGTCGACGTTTTGGGCCGAAACCCTTCTCCCTATAGATGCTGCCTGGCCTGCTGTGTTCCACCAGCATTTTGTGTGTGTTGTTTGAATTTCCAGCATCTGCAGATTTCCTCGTGTTTGCTCTTTAAGTACAGCACAGGAACAGGCCCTTCAGACCACAATATTGTGACGAACCAATAAATCTTTTCTGCCTACTCAATCCTTCCACTTCCCTCACAATCCTGTACCTATCTAAACGTCTCTTAAGACTCTCTAACATTTCCGACTCTACCACCACCCCAGGCAGCACATTCCAGACAACCACCACAGTGTGGAAAAACTCACCCCTCACACCTCCTTCGAACCTACCCCCTCTCACCTTCAATGCCAGACCTCTGCTACTAGGTATTTCAACCCTGGGAAACAGATATTGTCTGTGTATTCTCTCTGTGCATCTCATAATCTTATAAAACCTCTATCAGATCTCCCCTCAGCCACTCCAGAGAAAACAAGTCTAGTTTGTGCAAGCTCTTGTTGTAGCTCATGCCCTCTAATCCAGGCAGCATCCTGGTAAACCTCTCCTGCAGCCACTCCAGAACCGCGACATCTATAACGGGGTGAACAGAACTGTATGAAATACTCCATTTGAGTCCTAACTTGTCTTAGAAGGCTGCAGTTTCTCAGACAATAGTGATACATGAATACACAAGCCCGCACACACACACACACACCGCATTCTCCAAATGCGCACCAGCACACGGACTGCACTTTCTAAGTGCGCCCACCGAGCAGCCACACACGATGCACAGGCACCCCCGTGCACTGAAATCCTGCTGCACGAGCACTGACGTTTATCTTGATGTGTTTGTCTCTCACCAGAATCCACACAGAGCTTTCAAGCTCTGAGACGCTGTGCAGACAGACCCCACACTGACCACAAGCGCCACGTGCAAGGAGCACACTGACAACTCCACACAGACAATGCACTTTGGAAACTTGCACTTTCTGAAAGGTCAGAATCAACGTCAAGTGAGTGCTTTGTTTAGCAGTGGCAGGGGACAGCTCGAAATCACTCACTCAACTTCACTCGCCCCATCTCTGAACTGTTCCAACAACCTATGGACTCTTCATCGATATTTCTCGATATTTATTGTTTATTTATAATATTATTTCTTCTTTTGTACTTGGTTTGTTTTTTCACTCCAGTTGGATGCCGTTGGGTTTCATTGATTCTGTTATAATTACTATTCTATACAGTTACTGAGTATGCCCACAGGAAAATGAATCTCAGAGTTGTATATGGTGACATATGCAGTTGCAAGAAAAGTTTGTGAACCCTTTGCAACTGCATGTTTTTTTCGTTAATTACTCATAAAATGTGGTCTGATCTTCATCTAGGTCACAATAATAGAATTACACAATCTGCCTAAACTAATAACACACAAACAATTGTACTTCTTCTTACTTATACTGAGTACATCATTGAAATAATCGCAGTCTAGGCTCAAAGCTGTTTGGAGCCAGGTGTTCCACTCAATGAGATGAGATTGGAGGTGTGGGCTGCAGAGATGCCCTGCCCTAGAAAAAAGACACTCAAAGTCAGGTTACTGACAGAGCCTGCTCTTTGCAAGAAAGATCTGTTTATGTGCATCACACCTCCATCAAAACAACTTTGAGGATCTTAGAAGGATTGTAGAGACACATGAAGCTGGAAAAGGCCACAAAAGCACTTCTAAAGACCTGAGTGTTCATCAGTCCACAGTAAAAGACACTGACTACAAATGGAAGAAATTCAGTGCTGTTGCTACCCTCCCTAGGAGTGGGCATCCTACAAAGATCACAACATGCAATGTTGGAGGAGGAGAAAAGAACCCAAGGATAACAGCAAAAGATCTGCAGAAATCTCTAGAACTTGCTGTTCATGTGTCCACTACAAGAACAACACTGAAAGTATCCATGGGAGGACACTACGGAGGAAACCACCGCTCTCCAAAACACATTGCTGCATGTCTCAAGTGTTCAAAAGACCATCTGGATGTTCTACAATGCTTCTGGGACATTGTTCTGTGGACAGATGAGACAGAAGCTGAACTTTCTGGCACAAACACATATTGCTATGTTTGGAGGGAAAAAGGCACTGCACACCAACACCTCATCACGGCTGTAAAGAAGTTGAATCACCGCTTAATAGAAGTTGAATAACGCAATAAGACAATGTCCCCAAAGTCAAGAGTAAACCAACAACAGAATGGTTAAAAAAGAACATTTGTGTTTTGGAACAGCCGAGTCAAAGTCCTGACCTTATTCCTCCAGAAATGTTGGGCAAGCAGTTTATGCAAGGAAGCCCACCAAGATCCAGAGCTGGAACAGTTTTGTAAGGAGAAATGGTCTAAAATTCCTCCAAACCTATGTGCAGGGCTGACGAACAGTTACCGGAAACATTTGGTTAAAGTTATTGCTGTACGAGGGCGTTTGTCTATTATTGTGACTTAGATGAAGATCAGACCACACATTGAGCAATTAAAGCAGAAAATCATGTAGCTGCAAAGGGTTCACAAACATTTTCTTGCAACTGTATGCATTTTGATAAATTTATTTTGAACTTTGAAATTCAAGTTAAGTTCAAGTTACCGTAAACTGCCAAACAAAACAATGTTCTTCTGGACCAAGCCGCACAACACGCCCCACACTCACAACACAGACTAATATTACCACATAACTTACCAAACAATAATATGCATATACAAGTTAAAAAGTAATAACACAACTGGCACTTCACATGTGATGAGACCTGGATGGTGGCAGGGAGTTTAGTAGTCTGGGGGGAAGAAGCTGTCTCTCACTCTAACAGTTCTTGTCCTAATGGTATGGTACCTCCTGCCTGATGGTAAAGGGATAGTTGGGCGGATGGGAGAGATCACTGACAATGCTAAAGGCCCTGCATACACAACATTCCTGATAACCATCTCAGATAGGTGGAAGACAGACTCCAATATCCTCTCAACAGTCCCTCCAATTGGACTGCAAATTAAAAACATTTCACTCTCTGCTCCAGGGAAAGACTTACAAGTTGTGTTGATGAATGAGGTAGAAAAGTCCATTCAAGGCGAGTAGGCTAATGGCTCCACCTGCAGGGACAGTAACACAACAGTTATAATCTTCACAAACAGCAAAGGGCCAAGTCCGTCCTCAAATCCATCTTCTCGGCTGCAAGCTTTCTGGCAGGGAGGTGACACCAGCCACCTGGCCACATTGGCCTTGTCCTGTGAATAGTAGGGAGTTGAGAGTTGGGGGACAGGAGGACTTTCTGGGAGAAATGCACAGTTCACTGAAAGTGGCTGCACAAGTAGGCAGGGTGATGAAGAAGGTATTTATTTATTTAGAGATACAATGCAAAACAGGCGCTTCTGGCTCTCCGAGCCGCACCACCCAATTTACAATGACCAATTAACCTACTAACCCGTACGTCTTTGGACTGTGGGAGGAAACCAGAGCACCCGGAGGAAACCCACACGGTCACGGGAGAACATACAAAGACAGGAATTGAACCCGGGTCACTGGTACTATAAAGCATTGTGCTAATCACTACCCTAGCATGCTGGCCTTCAGTTTGGAAGGTGGGATGTTATACTGCAGTTACACAAGTCGTTGGTGAGTATTGTAGTCAGTATTGTGTACAGTTGGGTCATGCAGTTTATAGAAAAGACAGTCGAGCTGGAGAGAGTGTGCAGAAGAGGTTTATGAGGAAGCCTCCAGGACTAGAGGGGCTGATTTATAGGGAGAGGGTGGCCAAGCCAAGTCTTTATTCCTTGGAGAATCGTGGTCCATCACGGGTACAGCCCTCCCCACCACCCAGCACGTCTACATGAAACACTGGCACAGTAAAGCAGCATCCATTATCAGGGACACCCACCACCCAGGATGGGCTCTCTTCTTGCTGCTATAATCAGGGAGAAGGCACAGGAGCCTCAGGAACCACACCACCAGGTGCTGGAACATTTATTACCCCTCAACCATCAGGCTCTTGAACCAGAGAGGATAACTTCACTCAACCTCACTTGCCCCGTCATTGAAATGTTCCTACAAACAAGGGACTCACTTTCAAGAACTCTTTATCTCATGTTCTTGGTATTTATTTACTTATTTATTTTATTATTTCTCTCTGTTTGTATTTGCACAGCTTGCTGTCTTTTGCACACTGAATGAATGCCCAAGTTGGTGCTTTCATCGATTCTGTTATGGTTTATTATTCAATAGATTTGAGTACGCTGACAAGAAAATGAATCTCAGGGTTGTATATGGTAACATATATGTACTTTGATAATAAATTTACCTCGAATTTTGAATGAGGGTTGACCTTTTCCCACTGTCGTCTGCAAGAGCATGAACGACCGCCCCATGACCGTGTGGTTGGCAGGTTAATCGGTCATTGTAAACTATCGCATGGTTAGGCCAGGGTCAATTCAGAGTCTGCTGGCTGGTGCAGCTCGAAGAGCCGGAATGGCCTATATCGCACTGTATCTCAATAAATTAATCATGTTTAATACGAGAGGCACAGATAGTTCAGTCTAATTCTGCTCCTATGTCTTATAGGAGGATGAGGTAGAGGAATAATAATTCAGCCATGATGGAATGGCAGAGCAGACTCAATGGGATGAATGGCCTAGTTCTGCTCCGATGACTGATGGTTTTATAGATATATGGTGGATGGTAACAGTCTTTTCATCAGTACAGAGGTTTCAAAAATAGAAGGTACAGGTATACAGTACTGTGCACAAGTCTTAGGCATATATATAGCTATGTTGCAATATATAGTATTATTATATACTGTGTTGTATTACTGCTGCAGAAAAAGAACTAATTTCATGCCATATGTGAGTGACGATAAACCTGATTCTGATCTGGGTCTCTATTGTGGACTGAGAGTGGAAGGGGGCAGGGAGAGGGGAATCATGATTGGGAAAAGGGGAAGGGAGAGGGGAGGGAGCAGGAAGCACCAGAGAGACATTCTGTATTGATTGATAAACTAATCGTTTACAATCAAATGACCTTGCCTGTTGTCTCAGGGCTGGGTGTGTCTGCACCCACAACACCCCCTCCTCACCCCCGACAATCCTCCTCTGCCATCTGTCCCACACCTCTCCTACGGCGCTCCAACCTCACCATTCCTGACATCCTTTGCTCCTGATAGATTTACAAACTTACTCTCACTCTACCTTGACACAAACTGTACTGTGCAGAAGTCTTAGGCACCACACGCACACACAAAGACTTTTGCGCAGCACTAAGAGGGGAGATTTAAGAGACGTGAGGGGAGGGAAGGGGCACAAAAGACAAGGATGAGAGTTTTAAGTCCTAACGGTGACAGTCAGTGTGTCTCCGAACTGCAGGAGTGCTGGTGAGGAACACACGGACACAGAACCGGAGCAAGATTCCAGATTTGCTAATCACACCGTTCCACAAACAGACGGAGGGTGGTACAGACCATTTCTGACCCTCGAGATTTGTGAGGCTCCCGTCCGCCAGAAAGCAGGAGCTCTGAGCCAAGGGAATAGCTGGGGACAACCCGTTGCTACAGAACCATAGAGACACAACTCAACACATCAGAGGACCCAGCCTCCCCTCCGTGTCTACATTTGTCACCGCTTCAGTGAATCAGCCAGCACAAAGACCCCGTGTATCATATACAATCACGTTTCTCCCCCACCTCCTGTCAGGCAGAAGATACAAAAGCCTGAAAGCAGATGCCACCAGGCTCACGGACAGCTTCCACCCCACTGTTCCAGTAAGACAGACGCGTGACCTTATGGTCCTGCACCTTGCCTGCCTGCCTGCACTTGCTGTGTAAGTGAAACATTTTATTCTGCATTACTGTGGTGACATGGTCTGCATGGATGCCACAGGCAGCTTTGGAGGCCAGGTCATCGGGCATATTTAAAGCGGAGGTTGCTAGGTTCTTGATTAGTCAGGGTGTCGAAGGTCATGGGGAGAAAGCAGGACAATGGGATTGGAAGAGATAATAAATCAGCCATGATGAAATGCTTGGGTGGTGAGTGGAGGTACGCCCTACTAAATGAGGTGTAAGGTGCTCTTTCCCTCCACTGGCCTGCAGGTCACCCTTGGGCAAGGTGTAGCACCTGCTTAGCCCCCCTTGCCCTCCCCCCAATCAGGGTCATGTGAAGCCACGGGAGCAGGTGGTGGACGGTCATACGAGGAACCTGTGCACATCACAAGTCGCGGTTATGTGACCGCTGTCGCCAGCAGACAATCTTGACTGGGGGTTACTCGTCTTGTAAAGACACTGCCTAGAAGGCGGCAATGGCAAACCAATTCTGTCGAAAAAATTGCCAAGAACCATCGTGGTCATGGAAAGACCATGATCACCCAAGCCAGACCACACAGCATATAATGACGGTGATAGAATGGCAGACCAGAATCGATGGGCCAAATGGCCTGATCCCACCCCTATGTCTTCTGGGGTGGTGTGCAAAACATACTTCACTGTAGCTAGGTACACATAAGAGTAGTACCCCGACTAGCCAGCCCGCTCCACCCAATCGGACACATACCCACATCGTAGGCAGCCGTGAGGAAGTCAATCATCAGGGTCGGGTCACTCATGTGTGGTAGGACATCCTCATGTAGTATCACCAGCACCTTCTTGTAGAGAGCGGCGGGCAGCTGTGAAAACAGGAGGAATTCAGCCACGGTTACTGCGGCAACAACAGCAAGTCCGGCAGCATCTCTGGAGGAGAATAAGCAATGTTTTCAGGCCAAGACTCAGCCCAAGACGTCGGCTGTTTATTCATTTCCATTGATACTGCCTGACCTGCTGAGCTCCTCCAGCATTTTGTGTGCGCTGCTCTGGATTTCCAGCATCTACAGAATCTCGTGTTGGAAAAAAACACAAATGTCGAGTTCTGAGCGTTGCCAGCATCCGCTTGATTAACAAAGGGTGCACCGCAGAGACAGACAGACACTGCCAACAGGGGCAAACCCTTGGGTGTCGCACAGTTCTGAGGAATCACTCAGCAGTAGAAACCATAAAAGGTTTCATCCAACAAACCGTGCACCACAGAAGTAGGCGGACACTGCCAACGGGGCAAACCCTAACTTTTGTTCAGATCATGGTATATCGCTCAACAGTGCTTTTTTCCCCTGACATGGACAGGCACTAATATAGAACCTAAAAGAGTGTACTTCGACAGCACAGGAACAGGCCCTACGGCCCAGAACGTTGTGGTGAACCAATCAAATGGTCAGCTAAATTAATCCCCTCTGCCTACACAATGTCCACATCCCTCCATTTTCCTCACATTCATGTGCCTATATAAACCTCTTAATGTTTCTGCCTCTACCACCACCTCAGGCAGCACAGTCCAGGCACCCATCACTCTCTGAGTAAAGACACTTGCTGCTCACATCTCCTTTGAAATTTCTCCCCCTCATCTTAAATGCATGCCCTCAGGTACTGTATTAATACATTTCAAAGCTGGGAAAAAATATTGTCTGTCTACTCTATCTATGCCTCTCATAATCTTACAAACCTCGACCAGATCTCCCCTCAGCCTCTGCCACTCCAGAGAAAACAACCCAAGTTTGTCCAACCTCTCAACATCAGACCATAAGACGTAGGAGCAGAATTAGGTCATTTGGCCTATTACGTCTGCGCCGCTATTTCATCATGACCGAACTATTTCCCTCTCAAACCCATTCTCCTGCCTTCTCCCCCTGCTTTCACACCCTGATTAATCAAGAACCCATCAATCTCTGCCTTAAATGCACCCAGTGACTTGGCCTCCTGTGGCAAAGAATTCCACAGTCACCAGCCTCTGATCCTAGACTCCCCAACCAAAGGAAGCACCCTCTTCACATCCACTCTATCAAGGCCTTTCAACATCCAATAGACAGCACCTTGATAAGCTTCCTCTGTGCCCTCTCTGAAGTCTTGCTATTATTCAAAGAAGCATAATGTACCAAACTTTGACACACTAAACTGATTAGGAAGGTTAAAGTCAGTCCCCAAGCTCTCTTTATTAATAGGCAGTAAACCACAAATCAGATTCCCACGGGCTGACAACTCATCTCATTCTTGTCTCTGACCACATGCGAGTTCCATTATGACAAAGGCACAAATCGCAGACACCCATGGAACTAGAGCGAGACAAAAATCGAGGAAGACAGTTGCTTAAGACCCATCTTGGTCACTGCACGTTCGCCTGCTCCGGACCCACCCACTGCGGCGTGCAAACGGTTAGGCGAGGGGGGAGGGGTGGGAAATACACAGACATCTTTTCCAAGTTCCACACTGTCTAAGAGAGACTGGCATTCTCCCTGCAGGCTACTTCTCTCCCAGGGGAGACTGCACACTTCTGCCAGTGAGAGTGGACTCTGCTGAACAAGACTGCCAAAATGAGGGATGAGTCAGTGGACCTTCATTCGCAGTCTCTATTCCAGATCTAATTTGTTGGGCATTCAGGTATTTACAGTATGTCATAAATACAACAGGTTGTGCAGATACCGGAAATACAGAGCAACACACACAAAATGCTGGAGGAACTCAGCAGGCCAGGCAGCATCTATGACATTTCATCATTAAAATTTAAGGAAACTGACGAGGTGTAACAAAGCCTCTCAATTTCAAAGAGTCTTGACAGTAAGAAGATGGGCCCCTAGCAACACTTTGCCAGAACTCTTTGCAGATCTTCAGCATACAGCCATAGGAAAGTACAGCACAAACAGACCTTTTGGCCCATCTGGTCCTCGCCAAACCGATTAAACTGCCTACTCCCATCAGCCTGCACCCAAACTATAGCCTTCCATAACCCTGCCATCCGTGTACCTATCCAAACTCCTCTTGAATGTTGACATTGAGCTTGCATGCACCACTTGGCAGCTCGTTCCACACTCTCACCACCCTCTGAGTGAAGATATTTCCCCTCATACTTTTCACCTTTCACCCTTAACCCATGACTGCTAGTTTAGTCCCACCCAACCCCAGTGGAAAAAGCCTGCTTGCATTTACCCTATCTATACCCCTCATATTTCTGTGTGCCTCTGTCAAATCTCCTCTCAGTCTTCTGTGTTCCAAGGAATAAAGTCCTAACCTATTCAATCGCTCCCTATAACTCAGGTCCTCCAGACCCAACAACATCCTTGTAAATTTTCTTTGTACCCTTTCAACTTTACTTACATCTTTCCTGTAGGCTGGTGACCAAAACTGCACACAATACTCCAGATTAGACCTCACTGATGTCCTATACAACTTCAACATGACATCCCTTCTCCTTTATTCAATACTTTGATTTATGAAGGCCAATGTGCCAAAAGCTTTCTTTACGATCCCATCTTGCTGTGACACCATTTTCAATGAGTTAAGGACCTGCATTCCCAGATTTCTTTGTCCTACCACACTCCCCAGTTCCCTACCGCTCACTATATAAACCTACCCTGGTTGGTCCTCCTGAAGTGCAACAGCTTGCACTTGTTGTCAAACAGAAACTAGACACAGGCACAATATTCTAAGTGAATTTTAACCACAAAAAAAATCACAAACATGAAAAAATCTGCAGATGCTGTAAATCCTAGCAACACACACAAAATGCTGGAGGAACTCAGCAGGCCAGGCAGCATCTATGGAGAAGAGTGAAGAGCTAACGTTCCGGACCAAGGCCCTTCATCAGGACCGGAGAACAAGGATGAGAAGTCAGAGTAAGAAGCTGGGGGGGAGGGGAGGAAGAAGTACAAAGGTGAGAGGTGAAACCCAGACAGGCAGTGGGGGAAGGGGGGAGAGAGTAGTAAAGAGCTGGGAAGTTGACTGGTGAAAGAGATAAAGGGCTGGACAAGTGGGAATCTGATAGGGGAGGATAGAAGACCATGGAGGAAAGGGAAGAGGGGGGCAGGTGACCAAATGGAGGTGATGGGCAGGAAAAGAGACAAGTTGGGGGGGGGGGGGGACAAGAATGGGGAATGGTGAAGGAGGGGGCAATTAACAGAAGTTCAATAAATCGATGTTCATGTCATCACACTGGAGGCTACCCAGACGAAATATAAGGTGTTGCCCCTCCAATCTGAGTGTGGCCTCATCTTGGCAGCAGAAGAGGCCGTGGACTGACATGTCGAATGGGAATGGGAAGTAGAATTAAAAAGGGTGGCCACTGGATTCTACATGTTTGTGTATAGAAACTAGCACAGAAAAGCCGAGACGACAGAATATAAAGCACAGGGTGACTCGGCCTGAGGCTCTACACTATTCTGCATCTCTCCAGCACATACCCTAGTGGTGTTTTCTCTTTGCTTGTTGTACGTGACAAGAGACATCCTGTTTGTCAGCTTAATTAACACTTGCTAATGCTTCAAAGTAAATATTCAACCGATTTTCAACAGAAACAAATTCGTCTCTTCTTAACAAAAAGTGAAATCTTGGGGTCGATGGTTATTTGCCACATAACACGGGCAGATTATTCTGAAAAAGAGTAGCTCAGTAACTCTGTCCATCACATCCCGCCCCACACAACCCTGCTTTGGCAACAAATTACACTGAACTTAGACTGAATCCTGACGGGTGATTTCTCTACTGGAGATTATTTTAGGGGAAGCTAGATAAACAGTGAGCTTGTTAGCCTCCCCCTCTCACTGGGGCTGGAGCGATTCCTCTCTCTACTTCGCTCATGAGCGAGAGGGCCTGCAGGATGTCGAACTGTTGGGACGGACAGTAGCTTTTGATGGCCTCGAGATGGTGGTCTCTTTGCCAGCTTTGCTATTGCGTGCATGGTGGAAGGTGGCGGAGTGCTGAAGTGTTTGCTGAGGCAGCTGCAGGAAGGTTAACACTTTTGCTGTTGCTTGTGCATGGAAAGGGGGAAGGGGCTTTGGGGTTCTGATATTTTTTGGTCATTCATTCTTTAGGCTTTTTCCTTCTGCTTTGTGGACGTCTGGGAAGAGAAAGAATTTCAGCTTGCGTTCTGCAGACATTCTCTGATAGCAAATGGCACCAGTGAAACACAAAAGGGAGAAACGCAGAGATGCTGGTAGGGGGTGGAGTGGATCACACACACCGACCATTACAGCCCACTGGGGGGGGGAATGGATCACACACACCGACCATTACAGCCCACTGGGGGGGGGGGAGTGGATCACACACACCCACCATTACAGCCCACTGGGGGGGGGATGGATCACACACACCGACCATTACAGTCCACTGGGGGGGGAGTGGATCACACACACCGACCATTACAGCCCACTGGGGGGGGTGGAATGGATCACACACACCCACCATTACAGCCCACTGGGGGGGGGAGTGGATCACACACACCGACCATTACAGCCCACTGGGGGGGGGAATGGATCACACACACCCACCATTACAGCCCACTGGGGGGGGAATGGATCACACACACCCACCATTACAGCCCACTGGGGGGGGAATGGATCACACACACCCACCATTACAGCCCACTGGGGGGGGGGAATGGATCACACCCACCCACCATTACAGCCCACTGGGGGGTGGAATGGATCACACACACCCACCATTACAGCCCACTGGGGGGGGGGAATGGATCACCCACCCACCATTACAGCCCACTGGGGGGGGGGAATGGATCACACACACCCACCATTACAGCCCACTGGGGGGGGGAATGGATCACACCCACCCACCATTACAGCCCACTGGGGGGGGGAATGGATCACACACACCCACCATTACAGCCCACTGGGGGGGGGAATGGATCACACCCACCCACCATTACAGCCCACTGGGGGGGGGAATGGATCACACCCACCCACCATTACAGCCCACTGGGGGGTGGAATGGATCACACCCACCCACCCATTACAGCCCACTGGGGGGGGGGGGTGGAATGGATCACACACACCCACCATTACAGCCCACTGGGGGGGGGGGTGGATCACACACACCCACCATTACAGCCCACTGGGGGGGGGGAAAGGATCACACACACCGACCATTACAGCCCACTGGGGGGGGGGAATGGATCACACACACCCACCATTACAGCCCACTGGGGGGGGGGGAATGGATCACACCCACCCACCATTATAGCCCACTGGGGGGGGGAATGGATCACACACACCCACCATTACAGCCCACTGGGGGGGGGAGTGGATCACACACACCGACCATTACAGCCCACTGGGGGGGGGAATGGATCACACACACCCACCATTACAGCCCACTGGGGGAGGGAGTGGATCACACACACCCACCATTACAGCCCACTGGGGGGGGGGAATGGATCACACCCACCCACCATTACAGCCCACTGGGGGGGGTGGTGGAATGGATCACACCCACCCACCATTACAGCCCACTGGGGGGGGGGAATGGATCACACACACCGACCATTACAGCCCACTGGGGGGGGGGGAAATGGATCACACCCACCCACCATTACAGCCCACTGGGGGGGGGAGTGGATCACACACACCCACCATTACAGCCCACTGGGGGGGGGAGTGGATCACACACACCGACCATTACAGCCCACTGGGGGGGGGGAGTGGATCACACACACCCACCATTACAGCCCACTGGGGGGGGGATGGATCACAAACACCGACCATTACAGTCCACTGGGGGGGGAGTGGATCACATACACCGACCATTACAGCCCACTGGGGGGGGTGGAATGGATCACACACACCCACCATTACAGCCCACTGGGGGGGGGGAGTGGATCACACACACCGACCATTACAGCCCACTGGGGGGGGGAATGGATCACACACACCCACCATTACAGCCCACTGGGGGGGGGAATGGATCACACACACCCACCATTACAGCCCACTGGGGGGGGAATGGATCACACCCACCCACCATTACAGCCCACTGGGGGGGGGGAATGGATCACACCCACCCACCATTACAGCCCACTGGGGGGGGGGAATGGATCACACCCACCCACCATTACAGCCCACTGGGGGGGGGGGTGGAATGGATCACACCCACCCACCATTACAGCCCACTGGGGGGGGGGGAATGGATCACACACACCGACCATTACAGCCCACTGGGGGGGGGAATGGATCACACCCACCCACCATTACAGCCCACTGGGGGGGGGAGTGGATCACACACACCCACCATTACAGCCCACTGGGGGGGGGAGTGGATCACACACACCGACCATTACAGCCCACTGGGGGGGGGGAGTGGATCACACCCACCCACCATTACAGCCCACTGGGGGGGGGATGGATCACACACACCGACCATTACAGTCCACTGGGGGGGGAGTGGATCACACACACCGACCATTACAGCCCACTGGGGGGGGTGGAATGGATCACACACACCCACCATTACAGCCCACTGGGGGGGGGAGTGGATCACACACACCGACCATTACAGCCCACTGGGGGGGGGAATGGATCACACACACCCACCATTACAGCCCACTGGGGGGGGGAATGGATCACACACACCCACCATTACAGCCCACTGGGGGGGGAATGGATCACACCCACCCACCATTACAGCCCACTGGGGGGGGGAATGGATCACACCCACCCACCATTACAGCCCACTGGGGGGTGGAATGGATCACACACACCCACCATTACAGCCCACTGGGGGGGGGGGAATGGATCACCCACCCACCATTACAGCCCACTGGGGGGGGGGAATGGATCACACCCACCCACCATTACAGCCCACTGGGGGGGGGAATGGATCACACCCACCCACCATTACAGCCCACTGGGGGGTGGAATGGATCACACACACCCACCCATTAGAGCCCACTGGGGGGGGGGTGTGGAATGGATCACACACACCCACCATTACAGCCCACTGGGGGGGGGTGGATCACACACACCCACCATTACAGCCCACTGGGGGGGGGGGAAAGGATCACACACACCGACCATTACAGCCCACTGGGGGGGGGAATGGATCACACACACCCACCATTACAGCCCACTGGGGGGGGGGGAATGGATCACACCCACCCACCATTACAGCCCACTGGGGGGGGAATGGATCACACACACCCACCATTACAGCCCACTGGGGGGGGGAGTGGATCACACACACCGACCATTACAGCCCACTGGGGGGGGGAATGGATCACACACACCCACCATTACAGCCCACTGGGGGAGGGAGTGGATCACACACACCCACCATTACAGCCCACTGGGGGGGGGGGAATGGATCACACCCACCCACCATTACAGCCCACTGGGGGGGGGTGGTGGAATGGATCACACCCCCCACCATTACAGCCCACTGGGGGGGGGGAATGGATCACACACACCGACCATTACAGCCCACTGGGGGGGGGGGAATGGATCACACCCACCCACCATTACAGCCCACTGGGGGGGGGGAGTGGATCACACACACCCACCATTACAGCCCACTGGGGGGGGGAGTGGATCACACCCACCCACCATTACAGCCCACTGGGGGGGGAGTGGATCACACACACCCACCATTACAGCCCACTGGGGGGGGGTGGAATGGATCACACACACCCACCATTACAGCCCACTGGGGGTGGAGTGGATCACACACACCGACCATTACAGCCCACTGGGGGTGGAGTGGATCACACACACTGACCATTACAGCCCACTGGGGGGGGGAATGGATCACACACACCCACCATTACAGCCCACTGGGGGGTGGGTGGAATGGATCACACACACCCACCATTACAGCCCACTGGGGGGGGGTGGAATGGATCACACACACCCACCATTACAGCCCACTGGGAGGGGAGTGGATCATACCCACCCACCATTACAGCCCACTGGGGGGGGGAATGGATCACACACACCAACCATTACAGCCCACTGGGGGGGGGGGTGTGGAATGGATCACACACACCCACCATTACAGCCCACTGGGGGTGGAGTGGATCACACACACCGACCATTACAGCCCACTGGGGGGGGGGGTGGAATGGATCACACCCACCCACCATTAGAGCCCACTGGGGGGGGGAATGGATCACACACACCCACCATTACAGCCCACTGGGGGGGGGGAATGGATCACACATACCCACCATTACAGCCCACTGGTAGGGGGTGGAGTGGATCACACACACCCACCATTACAGCCCACTTGGGGGGGGAATGGATCACACACACCCACCATTACAGCCCACTGGGGGTGGAGTGGATCACACACACCGACCATTACAGCCCACTGGGGGGGGGGAATGGATCACACACACTGACCATTACAGCCCACTGGGGGGGGGTGGTATGGATCACACACACCCACCATTACAGCCCACTGGGGGGGGGAAAGGATCACACACACCGACCATTACAGTCCACTGGGGGGGGGGGGAGTGGATCACACACACCGACCATTACAGCCCACTGGGGGGGGTGGAATGGATCACACACACCCACCATTACAGCCCACTGGGGGGGGTGGAATGGATCACACACACCCACCATTACAACCCACTGGGGGGGGGAGTGGATCACACACACCGACCATTACAGCCCACTGGGGGGGGGAATGGATCACACACACCCACCATTACAGCCCACTGGGGGGGGGGGAATGGATCACACACACCCACCATTACAGCCCACTGGGGGGGGGGAATGGATCACACCCACCCACCATTACAGCCCACTGGGGGGGGGAATGGATCACACACACCCACCATTACAGCCCACTGGGGGTGGAGTGGATCACACACACCCACCATTACAGCCCACTGGGGGGGGGAATGGATCACACACACCGACCATTACAGCCCACTGGGGGGGGGAATGGATCACACACACCCACCATTACAGCCCACTGGGGGGTGGAGTGGATCACACACACCCACCATTACAGCCCACTGGGGGGGGGGGTGGAATGGATCACACACACCCACCATTACAGCCCATTGGGGGGGGGGAGTGGATCACACACACCCACCATTACAGCCCACTGGGGGGGGGAATGGATCACACACACCGACCATTACAGCCCACTGGGGGGGGGTGGAATGGATCACACACACCCACCATTACAGCCCACTGGGGGTGGAGTGGATCACACACACCGACCATTACAGCCCACTGGGGGGGGGAATGGATCACACACACCCACCATTACAGCCCACTGGGGGGGGTGGAATGGATCACACACACCCACCATTACAGCCCACTGGGGGGGGGGTGTGGAATGGATCACACACACCCACCATTACAGCCCACTGGGGGGGGGAATGGATGACACACACCCACCATTACAGCCCACTGGGGGGGGGAATGGATCACACACACCCACCATTACAGCCCACTGGTAGGGGGTGGAGTGGATCACACACACCCACCTTTACAGCCCACTGGGGGGGGGAATGGATCACACCCACCCACCATTACAGCCCACTGGGGGGGGGAATGGATCACACACACCCACCATTACAGCCCACTGGGGGTGGAGTGGATCACACACACCCACCATTACAGCCCACTGGGGGGGGGGGAATGGATCACACACACCGACCGTTACAGCCCACTGGGGGGGGGAATGGATCACACACACCCACCATTACAGCCTACTGGGGGGGGAATGGATCACACACACCCACCATTACAGCCCACTGGGGGGGGAATGGATCACACACACCCACCATTACAGCCCACTGGGGGTGGAGTGGATCACACACACCCACCATTACAGCCCACTGGGGGGGGGTAATGGATCACACACACCCGCCATTACAGCCCACTGGGGGGGGGAATGGATCACACACACCCACCATTACAGCCCACTGGGGGGGGGAATGGATCACACACACCCACCATTACAGCCCAGCAGATTTCAAGTGCTATAACCAATAATGCAGAAGAACAGTAATGAGGGACATCCATTTAGAGTGGAGATGAGGAGGAATCTGTTTAGCCAGAGGGTGGGGAATCTGTGGAATTCGTAGCCACAGGCGGCTGTGGAGGTCGAGTCACTGGGTATGTTTCAAGAGGGAGTTGATGGGTTCTTGATTAGTCAGGGTGTCGAGGGTTATGGGGAGAAAGCAGGAGAATGGGGTTAATAAATCAGCCATGATGGAGTGACGGAGCAGGCTCGATGGGCCGCATGTCTTACAGGCTTATTAACCAGATCAACTATTCCAGTTAGCCCACTCCACCTCTCTGTCGATTACCCCCATCACTTCACAGTCCTCTATTACCCCCATCACAGTCCTCTATCTATTACCCCCAGCACTTCACAGTCAACACCTTAAACCACTTTGTATAAACATGGCAAATCCTTCAAATGTTGGAAATCCAAAGCAACACACACAAAACATTGCAGGAACTCAACAGGTCAGATAACATCAATGGAAATGAATGAACAGTCAACATTTCCGACCAAGAAATGGGTCTGGATAAGGTCTAATAAACTAAAAGATAAATAACACTTGTCTATATGTATTTCAGGTGGCTGTGTAGAGGTAACTCCTTCCCTCCACTAGTCTGCAGGTCACCCTTGGGCAAGGTGCTGCTCAGCTTAACCACCTCCCCCACCCCCTGATCAGGGTTGTGTGAAGCCATGGGAGCAGGTGGTGGATGGTTGTTTGAGCAGCCGGTGCAGATCACAAGTCCTGGTTGAGTGACCACCGACACCAGGCAGAAAATCTCTGAAGGGTATTGATAATGGCTGGGGTCACCCGTCTTGTAAAGATACTGCGCGCTCCTGTAGAAAAATTTGCCAAGAACAATCAGAGTCATGGATAAGACCCTGGTCACCCACGCCATACGAGGCGGCACACAACATTGGTAATTTATACATTTATGCACATTTTATTCCATATCTTTATTTTATTCTCTCATGTTAATTTTATGTAATTCTTTTTTCTTTATAATTGTGGAAGGTTATTTTTTGTTGCATGTCACACCCTGACCAACACACCTCAGCAAATTCCTAATACAAGTGAAGTATCTGGTGATCCATGTTAGACAGGATCACCTGTCTAAGACAGTTGATCCTCATTAACAAAACACTGATTCATTAAGTTGCTGTAGCCGGGGGTGGTAACAGGGTTAAGTTCCCACTTCCTGTTAAGTAGTTCCAATGGTATGAGTCCCAAATAGCCTCTGACAACCAAGTCCGGCTCCTGATCTCAGCTAAGCTGCACCAGAACTGTTTCTACTGACAGTAGGAGCAAAGGCAGGTCACTGGAGCCTCAAAACCAGTCGCTTTCGACAGATGGGGTTCATCAGCCGCGGTCGGCAGCTCATCTAGAAGGAAAACTGATCTCAAAGCTCCGCTGTCTTGTGCCTATACCCACTCATGGGGAAAGTTCAGGAGTGAACCCCGAGGGGAAAGCCCAGAGCTGCAGTCCCTGGCTTGTGTATCTGTACAGCCAGGACACAACATCCTCGGTCGACCCTGACCGACAGAGGCCTCTATTAACACACTACGCCTTGAACCTAACGTGTTAACCCCAAAAACGCACAAATGACTGCTACACTAACGTTAAAAACAAAATCTGAAAGAAATGACAGCTAAAGAAAGTAAGTTTAGCCACTGCCCTGAGCAGACAGTTTGACACCACAAAGAATAAACTTACCTTGTACTTCAGGAAGACCAACCATACTTGCTCAAATTTCTTCCTGTGCTCCTGTTGATGAGAACGTGGATATTTTTTAAAGCATTGTGCACATGTTTGAGGCTTGCTGAATAAACAAAATGAAACAACGCTGTGGAAACATGAGATGAAGAAGCTGTTTCTGAATCACTGAGTCTGGGCCTTCAGGCTCCTGTACCTCCTCGCTGATGGTAACAATGAAAAGAGGACATGCCCTGGGTGATACAGATCCTTAATGACAGACGCTTTCCTCCAATTACTTTAAAATTTTGCCCCCTCGCTTACAAACAGGAGAAAATATGCAGATGCTGGAAATCCAAGGAAAGCACACAAAATACTGGAGGGATTCAACAGGTCAGGCAGCACCTATGGAAAAAAGTACAGTCGACAATTCAGACTGTACTTTTTTTCACAGATGCTGCCTAGCCTGCTGAGTTCCTCCAGCACTTTTGTGTTGGCCCCCCCCCCCCTCATATTAGCCATTTCTGTGGTTGTACTAATCTAGGGATTATGACCATGGGATTTTGGGAAGGAGCATCCCAGGCATTATAGTAGAGTACTGCCCATATTAAACTTTATATCAAGGATTATACTCGGGTGCCCTTCCCACTTGTCTTGGGAATCATCCTAGGCCTTTTGGTTATGGGGAAAAGGCAGGAGAATGGGGTTGAGAAGGAATAATAAATAAGCCATGATCAAATGGCAGAGTAAATTCGATGGGCCAAATGGCCTATTTCTGCTCCTAGGTCTTAACGGTCTTCAGTTTGGCAGTTACGGTAGTGTTGGGACCTGGGCTCGGAGGTGGTGGTAGTGTTGGGACCTGGGCTCGGAGGTTACGGTAGCGCTGGGACCTGGGCTCGGAGGTTACGGTAGTGCTGGGACCTGGGCTCGGAGGTTACGGTAGTGTTGGGACCTGGGCTCGGAGGTTACGGTAGTGTTGGGACCTGGGCTCGGAGGTTACGGTAGTGTTGGGACCTGGGCTCGGAGGTTACGGTAGTGCTGGGACCTGGGCTCGGAGGTTACGGTAGTGCTGGGACCTGGGCTCGGAGGTTACGGTAGTGTTGGGACCTGGGCTCGGAGGTGGTGGTAGTGTTGGGACCTGGGCTCGGAGGTTACGGTAGTGTTGGGACCTGGGATCGGAGGTTATAGTAGTGTTGGGACCTGGGCTCGGAGGTTACGGTAGTGCTGGGACCTGGGCTCGGAGGTTACGGTAGTGCTGGGACCTCGGCTCGGAGGTTACGGTAGTGTTGGGACCTCAGCTCGGAGGTGGCGGTAGTGTTGGGACCTGGGCTCGGAGGTTACGGTAGTGTTGGGACCTGGGCTCGGAGGTGGCAGTAGTGTTGGGACCTGGGATCGGAGGTTATAGTAGTGTTGGGACCTGGGCTTGGAGGTTACGGTAGTGCTGGGACCTGGGCTCGGAGGTTACGGTAGTGCTGGGACCTGGGCTCGGAGGTTACGGTAGTGCTGGGACCTCGGCTCGGAGGTTACGGTAGTGTTGGGACCTGGGCTCGGAGGTTACGGTAGTGTTGGGACCTCGGCTCGGAGGGTACGGTAGTATTGGGACCTCGGCTCGGAGGTTACGGTAATGTTGGGGCCTGGAATCAGAGGTTACGGTAGTGTTGGGGCCTGGGCTCGGAGGTTACGGTAGTGTTGGGGCCTGGGCTCGGAGGTTACGGTAGTGTTGGGACCTGGGCTCGGAGGTTACGGTAGTGTTGGGACCTGGGCTCGGAGGTTACGGTAGTGTTGGGACCTGGGCTCGGAGGTTACGGTAGTGTTGGGACCTGGGCTCGGAGGTTACGGTAGTGTTGGGACCTGGGCTCGGAGGTTACGGTAGTGCTGGGACCTGGGCTCGGAGGTTACGGTAGTGTTGGGACCTGGGCTCGGAGGTTACGGTAGTGTTGGGACCTGGGCTCGGAGGTTACGGTAGTGTTGGGACCTGGGCTCGGAGGTTATGGTAGTGTTGGGACCTGGGCTCGGAGGTTATGGTAGTGCTGGGACCTCGGCTCGGAGGTTACAGTGAGTATAGTCACTACCCAACAGAAATGTGGCGAGCAGATTCCCACAACTTGTAGGTTTGTGAATTGTGTCTGAAATTCCCGTAAAGGTTGAAGGTTTAATTTTTCAAACAGTACCTCAAGCTTTGCTGCTTTGTATCGCTCGTGCTGCCCTACAAATAGAAATAATTCCGTGTTAGACAGAAGAGATTCTGCAGAGCAACACGCAGGAGAAAATCAGCAGGTCAGGCAGCATCATTAGAATTTACAGACACCAAGCATTTAGAGCACAACAATCTGATACCCGTTATGGAATCCACTGGCTTTTATAAATACTTTTTAAATCAATATTAGATGCATTAACGTAAAACTAATGTCGTAGTTTGAGCCTAACATTTTTTTGTTAAAAAACTCACATATTGTGGTTCGTCCCCACAAGTGGTTTTGCAGTTAGCCTTACTGTTTATTTCTCATTGGCTAAAGTGTCAGCACATTACCCACGTGATGTAATTGTGCAATCACTGATTGGTTTATTCTTATGTAAGGAATGTTCTCTTTGCTAGATGATAAAGGTGGTAAGATTTTTCAGAGCAGCTGCCTTCTCTTTTTAACTACGCCTCCTTTGCTTTTCAATGCTTTGCTTCTCACCTCTTCACTCACTTTGCTTATTATTCAAATGTGTGCTTGAACTTTAAACAATTGTTAAAAATTAAAACTTGGCATTCTTGCCTCTCGGAAGAAGAGAAAAATGACAGAGATCCAACACCTATTATTACAGAGAAATAAAAATCAGATTACTTTATCCGATGCAATCTCCCTGACACCAATAAGTAGACCCTGTTCAAGCACCAAACAACCCCAAGAACAGAGGGGACAAACCCTTCAGCCCAAATGAGTCAACGTCTCAGCCCAACACAGAACTGAGTCCACAACCTACTGAAGGTCTCGACAACTCATGTTCTGGATATTTTTTGTTTATTATCATTGCTTTTACTCATGTTTTTTGTATTTGCAATGTTTGTCTTTTGCACATTGGTTGTATTTCCTTATTTGTAATGTGTGGTCTTTCACTGATTCTGCTGTGTTCCTTTGTATTTACTGTGAATGCCCACAGGAAAGTGAATCTCAGGACTGTACATGGTGACATATACATACTTCAATAATACATTTACTTTGAACTTTGAGATGATACCCAAAATTAAATAAGTTATAAATGGACACACTTGTTAGCTTTCCCCTGTACCTGGGTATCAGTGAGAAAGCCAATATTTAATTAGTTACTGCCTGTCTCACTGCTGGCACTTGGGGCAGCAATGAAGGTCCTCCCTCTCTCTCTGCCCTTGGCCATCTTCTCTACTGTGCCCCAGGTGCGGCTCAGGGTCCTCATTTCTGCCTCTACAGAACAGCTGTCTTCACTCTCTGGCATTCCCTCCACTTTTCAGGGATCTAACAAAGTGTTGGCTTGATGAGGGACTTGGCTTCTATTCTCATCACATGCCCAATCCATCTCCAGTGTTCTGTGGCCATGTCCTCTTGGTGACACTGAAGGAGCAGGCCATGGTTGGAGACCTTTCTTGGTCAGAAAATACAAAGGATCTTCCAGAGGCTCGCGGTGTGGAATGATGACAGCCTGGCAAGGTCGTTCTCTGTCAATATTAAATGCTCACCCCCTAACTGCCCAAAGTGATGCTGGTGATGAACACACACACACACACACACACACACAATGCTGGAGGAACTCAGCACTGAGGGCAGCGTCTGTGGAGAGAAATGAACAGATGCTGCCGGACGCGCTGAGCTCCTCCAGCATTTTGCAGGTGATTCCCTCGTCCCCCAGTCCTTGTAACCCACCCCTGGTAACGTACTCACCTTTCTGCTTCACCAGGAAGTTTGAGAGTCCCCCCTGCTCAGTTGGCATGTGGATTGAAGACAAGAGGCTAAACACGTTCTGTTGGTAAACAGGAAGCACGGCCTACACAAGGAGGAGAGTGAAATGATTATTTAGAGACAGAGCATGGAACAGGCCCATCCAGCTCAACAAGGCTTGCCGCCCAGCAACTCACCAATTTAACCCTAGCCTCATCAGAGGATAATCTACAATGACAAATTAACCTACCAACCGGTATGTATTTAGACTGCGAGACGAACTGGAGCACTCGAAGGAAGCCCACACGCTCATGGGAAGGATGTACAAACTCGTTACAAACAACGCCACCCGAACTGTAATAGCGTTGTGGTAACCGCTACACCACTGTGGCGCCCCCCCAGTGGTCAACATGCAATGAACGGTCAATGGGTAGCAAATCAGAACAGAGCGAGGTGAGCAGTGTGAAAACTTGGCAACATTCTCAACATGCTTGAGGTAGATAAAGGTAACCTTTATTTCTCACAAGCACATTGAAACATCAAAACATGCAGTGAAATGCGTCGTTTGCAGCAAAGACATCTCCCGGTCAAGATAGCGGACATGAACAACCCTACCTCAGGCAACATCTTCCAGATGGTCCACAAACCGTTTCTTTTACTTCTTTTACATCTTCTCTTCCTTTTCAATGTGGTTCTACTACAGTTTGATGGTGTGTTTTCGGACTGATTAAGCAATCTGGCGCTTAATCTGAAGGTTGAAACATTGAGACGAGCGCGGAAGGCAAGCGACTATTCAGACACTCACCCAAGAGAAGGTCACTGCGTCTGAATGATCTCTCTCTCGATGCTGTCAGGGGATGGTACCCAAGTTCTGGGTCTGTGATTTCTCGTTTGGACTGTAGCTCGATTGGACTCTTTCAATTGTGTGTTTTTCCTCGTTCTTTCTTGTTGCTATTTGCACGATTTTTTGATTTTTTTTTCTGCGCTTGGGGCGGGGGGGGGGGGGGGGGGGGTGGGGTGTTGATGATTTTCGTTGATGGGTTCCAAACTCTTCTTTGATTCATGACTGGAGAAGGTGAATCTCAGAGTTGCATATTCCATTCATATTTTGATAATCAATGATCTTTGAATCTTTGACCAATAAAGTCTGAGCATGTGCTGGGGGCAAACTACAAGTGGCACAGTGCTTCCGGTGCCAATATAGCATGCCAGCAAGTCAGGCTACATCTATCTGTCTGCCTGTAACATTGCTGACATTTCGGGCAGCAATGAAGGTCCTCCAACTCCAGCAGCGTTCAAAGCTTCCTTCATCATGTCAGTAGCTTTCGTTGGTGACCCTGCCAACAGCCAAAGCACAAAGCCCTGACTCCAGCCAACAAACTCTCCGTGACACCGAGGCACGCAAGCCTCCAAACCATAACGAGGTTGCGGTCCTCTTAGAGGAGGCTACATCCAGACAGGGTCATAAAGAGGAAGGGAGAGTAAGAAGGTGGGTGGGGGGGGGAAGGGAGGAGTATAAGCTTTGCCAATGATGGAGGACGGCAAGGAGTGGGAAGCTGGGAGGGGGCAGCTGGAAGAGCTGAAGGTGCTGCATTGGAAAACTTACCCACTTGGCCTTGCGAATGACCTTTGGTATGTTATCAGCGGTGGCGGCCAGAGTGTAGTAGCGGACATCAGCGTGCTTCAGGTAGGTCTGATAACAGGAGATCAGGGACGATGCCTCTCTCTCCACGGAAAGCAAGTGCTTCACAAGGGACTGCAAGGTACAAAAAAGTCACAAAAGTTGCAGGCAAAACCTGAAGACCGAAATGACTGAATCATAATCCAACACCTTTCATTTCTATAGTGCCTGCTACATAAAACCAGAAGATATAGGGGTAGAATTAGGCTATTCGGTCCATCAAATCTGCTCCACAAATCATGGCTGATTTATTATCCCTCTCATCACCTTTCTCCTGCCTTATCCCCATAACATTTGACATCCAGACCAATCAAGAACCTAGCAACCTTTGCTTTAAATATACCCAATGACTTGGCCTCCACAGCTGTCTGAGGCAATGAACTCCACAGATTCACCACCCTCTGGCTAAAGGAATTCCTCCTCATCTCTGATCTAAAGGAACATCCTTCTACACTGAGGCTGTGCCTTCTGATCCTAGGCTCTTCCACTAGTGGAAACACCCTCTCCATGTCCACTCTATCTACTTCAATTTCGGTAGGTTTCCAAAAGACACAGGTGCAGATTGTGGCCATTCAGCCCAGATATGCTGGCTGATTTACTATCCTCCTCAGCCTCATTCAATGAGACTTTCGTTCATTCTTCTACACTCTCAGCGGGTTACATGGGAAGATATTCCTTAGTGCTTCACAAAGACAAGAGAGACAACCGTCCCACTCACTGCCAAGACTAATAGAGCTCTGACAGAACACAGAACATTACAACACAGCACAGGCCCTTCAGCCCACAATGCTGACACCTTAACCTAATCTAATATCAACTAAAGCCTTCCCTCCTACATTGCCCTCCACTTTTCTGTCATCTTTGTGTTTATCTCATTTGTTTATTATGTGCTGTGTTGCATGACATCGGTGACCATGGTCTTATCGATGACAATGATTGTTCTTGGCAAATTTTTCGACAGAAGTGGGCAGTGTCTTTACAAGACAGGTGACCCCAGTCATTATCAATATTCTTTCAGAGATTGTCTGCCTGGCGTCAGTGGTTACGTAACCAGGACTTGTGATACACACCGGCTGCTCACACAACCATCCACCAGCTGCTCCCAAGGGTTCACGTGATCCTGATCCGGGGGGGGGATTAAGGTGTACACCTTGCCCAAGGGTGACCTGCAGGCGAGTGGAGGGAGGGTGCACTTACACCTCTTTTGGTAGAGATGCATCTCCACCCAGACGTGCTACAGTGCCTAACTAAGTCTCTAAAATGTCCCTAATGTATGCACCTCTGCCACCATCCCTGGCAGGGCATTGCACGCACCCACGTAAATAACTTTCCTACACATACTCCACCTCCATACTTCCCTTCAAACAGCTTAACATTACGCCTCTGCCATATTAGTCATTTCTGCCCTGGGAAAGTGTCTCTGGCTATCCACTCGATTGGCGCCCCTTATCATCTTGCACACCTCCCAGACACCTCTCGTCCTCCTCCGCTCCAGAGAACATTCTTTGCTCGCCGTAAGATACACTCTCTAACCCAGGCAGCATCCTGGTTTCATTTTTGCAAGAACTTCCATTGATGTGGCATTTTAATGCAGCAATTTCACAGAAGCCTTTGTAAGCAAATCCTACCACACGAGTTCAAAGACAAATTAATTATCTGAGTACATTATGTGTCACCATATACAAGCCGGCGTTTCATTGTTCTGCAGGGATTCTCAGTTAATAAATAGTGACTATAAAGATCAATGAAAGATCAACCAGAGTGCAGAGGACAACAAACTGTGCAAATGCAAATATAAATAAACAGCAGTAAATAACAGTGTAGTTATCACCTTTTGTTCAAGAGCCTGATGGCTGAGGGGTAGTAACTGTCCCTGAACCTGGTGGTGCGAGTCCTGAGGCTCTTGTACTTTTTACCAGATGACAGCAGCGAGAAGAGAGCACATCCTGGGTGGTGGGATCTCTGGTGATAGACTGCTTTCCTGCAACAGCATTTCACGTAGATGCACTCACTGATTGGGGGGGCTCTACCCGTGAAGTGCCAGGCCGAATCCAAATCCACTACCTTCTGTAGGATTTTTCATTCAAAGGCATTGGTGTTCCCATGCCAGGCTGCGATGCCTCCAGTCAGCACACTCTCCACCACGTATCTATAGAAGTTTGTCAAACTTTCTGATGACATGGGTAATACCTCTAAGGTTTTACTCAAAGAGATGGGGCACCCAGGAGAAGGGAGAGACAGAGAAGTTTCAGGAGGAAACTGAGGAGCTTCAGGCTCGAGAAGTTGAAGGCACAGCTACCTTGCGTGGGGCAGTGGACATCGGGTTGTGCAAAAGGTCAGAGCTAGAGGGTTACAGGTAGAGGGCTGAGAGCTGGAGGTGCCTACTGAGACAGACAGACTGATTAGCTTTGACGCATTGAGTTCAAAAGTCAGGCGGTTATGTTGCAATTTTGTAAAACTCTGGTTAGGCCACGTCTGGACTTTGTCCAGCAATTCAGGTTGTCCCAGTAAGGGATGAACGCTGAGGCTTTGGTGAGGATGCAGAAGAGGTTTACCAGGATGCCGCCTGATCTAGCAAGCACGTGCTATCACGGAAGGCTGGATAAACTTGGGTTGTTTTCTCCGGAGCGTCGGAGGCTGAGGAGGGATCTGATTAAGGTTTACAAGATTATGAGAGGCACAGATGGGATGGACAGAGAGTATCTGTTTCCGAGGGGTGAAATGTCCAATACCAGAGGGCATGCATTGAAGGTGACAAGGGGGATGTGAAAGGTAAGTTTTTTTTCACTCAATGTGTCCTGGGTGCCTGGTGTGGTGGCAGAGGCAAATCCAATAGAGGGTTTTAAGAGACGTTTGGATAGGCAGATGGATGTGAGGAAGATGGAGGGATATGGACATGGTGTAGGTAGGAGGGATTAGTGTCTGGGGTTTGGCACAACACTGTGAGACAAACGCCCTGTCCCTGTGCTGCACTGTTCTACGTTCGATGAGTAAGGACAAGTGTCTCTGAAGTCACTGCCCGGAAAGATTGACGCGTAGTGTCATGCATCCTCAGTCTGCTGCTCTTTACTAGAATACGTGAACAAGCATGACGCCCGAGACGAAACGCAATTCATCACTTCTGTAACCTCAACCTCCCCTCACTCGTAAATTTAGGTCAGGTCTCTCAAAGAGGCAAGCAAACCAAAAACAACAAGGTTTAACCCTGGAAGCCTCCACCCTGATCACCCCAACCACTGAAGCCATCCGGCACACAGCTCAACAGAAAACACCAATTTCTAGGTTTGAAGTTTCCGCCCACAGCTGAGCAACGGACTGAATGTATATCTTTCTTTATAGAAACTTCAGCGTCAATTGCTTAAAAAGGTACTGCCGGACGCTTGAGCCACATCTATTCAGCACTATGGGGGCCTCATCCAAATCTCAACGTGCTCCATCAGCAGGGCAAAGGAGATGGTTATTGACTTCAGGAGAACTGTTTACATCAACAGCACAGCAGTTTCAAACTCCTGGGAGTGCACATCACACACGATATCTCATGGTCCCAGAAGACATCCTACTTTGAGAGGGCTGAAGAGATCTGGACTTTGCACAGCCATGCTAATGTCATTCTAGAGATATGCAGTAGAGAGCTGCATCCCTGTATGGTATGGAGCTTGTACTGTGGCACATAGGAAAGCCCCACAATAGGAAGTCAAGCCTGCCCTATGCACCACCAGCACCAGCCTACCCACCGTAAAGGACATACAGCACTGTGCGCAAGTCTCAGGCACCCCAGATTATATTTTTTCCCTGCTTTCAGATGGAATGGCCTCCACAGTGCCCCGATTTCAATATCATCGAGGCTGTTTGTGGCTACCTGGAGAGACAGAAGCAAGCAAGACAGTCAACCTGCAGCAAGTCCTCCAAGATGCCCGGAACAACCTGCCAGCAGATTTTCTTATAAAACTGCACGACAGTGTTTGCAAGAGATTTGAGACAGTTTTACAGGCACAGGGTGGTCACACCAAATTTTGATCTGATTTAGTATCTTTACTGTTTGATCTCTATTTTTAATTTTTATACATTTCGAAACTTTTCATTTCATTATTGTTAAAAGCATCTTCACTTTACAGATTTTTTAACAGGTGCCTAAGACTTCTGCACAGTATTGTATTACAGAAAGGGCCCATAACATCATGAAGGATCCCACCCACCCTGCTCATGGACTGTTTGTCCCACTCCCATCAGGGAGGAGGCTACGTAGCATCCACACCAGGACCACCAGACTCAAAAACAGTTACTTTCCCCAAGCAGTAAGGCTGATCAACACCTCCACCACAACTCTATTCCTTCCGGTCAGTCACCTTATTTACTGAGATACTTGTCGGAATAGGCCCTCCCAGCCCTTTGAGCCACACCCCCCAGCAAACCCCGACTTAACCCGCGCTTAATCACAGGACAATTTACAATGACCAATTAGCCCACTAACCAGTACATCTTCGGACTGTGGGAGGAAACCGGAGCACCCGGAGGAAACCCACATGGTCAAGGGGAGAACGTACAAACTTCATACAGGCACCAGCGGGAATTGAATCTGGGTTGCTGGGACTGCAAATCGCTGTGTTAACCACTATGTTACCATCCCACCTAGTCTATGTACGGCCTACTGTCGCTTTATGGTGATACAAACTATCTCTGCATATAAGCTATCTTTACATATTTATTGTGTTGTTTTATTATTTGTTCTTGGCATCTTATTGTGTTTAATTTTGTATTTCATTCTTTAAACTTGGATACTGGAAATGACATTAAACAATTTTCAATTTGAACACTCCCAGTGATCATGTAAACATCAGCACATGCCTAGTAACCCTCACAAAACTCTGGTGCAATTTTTAAATCTGTCTTGTAAATACTCACACTGGCTGGTGCCCTCTGTAAATATTAACACTGTGAACTCTTGTCAAAACTGACACACTCCCAGGATTGGCTGTGAATATCAAATACACTCCTGAATAATTCCCACAAAATAACGGCACGATCGATAACAAACAACCTGCAGTTGCTGGAAATCCAAAGCAACACACACAAAATGCTGGAGGAACTCAGCAGGCCAGGCAACTTCTATGAAAAGAGTACAGTCGATGTTTCAGGACGAAGCCCTTAATCAGGACTGGTCTCGGCCCAAAACATCGACTGTTTTCCATAGATGCTGCCTGGCCTGCTGAGTTCCTCCAGCACTGTGTGTGGCACTTCCAATAATTTCCATTTGTAAAGCAGCATGGACGGCGGGTTCCAGCTCTTCGGATCTCGCCCAGCGGCCTGGGTTTCAGGATCACTCGGAGTCGTTTGGAAGACCTGTGGTCGACCTGACTCTTTGCCAAGTGAAGCTTCGTGGGAGATTGGAAACTTGGGACAGCAGGTGCGGCTGCTGGAGGCGTCTGTCCCTCTCAGAGAGAGTCTGCTGATTCTCACGTCAGGGAAACTCAGTCATGTTGCAGACTGTAACATTGGAACAGCGAGAGAGAAGGTCATTAGCTCACTGTGGCAGGAGCAATACCTCTCCCTCCCTCCTTTGTCAGGAAGAGAGAGGGCCTGTTCAGATGTCAAGGTGTGAAAATCCTATCACATTTTAGGTCATATTTATGCAGGAATATTGAAAATTCTATAGGGTTCACGTGTGTGTGTGTGTGTGTGTGTGTGTGTGTGTGTGTGTGTGTGTGTGTGTGAGTGAGTGTATGTGTGTGTGAGTGTGTGTGTCTGTGTGTATGTGTGTGTGTGCCTGTGTGTCAGTGTGTGTGCCTGTGCGTGCGTGTGTGTGTGTGTGTGTGTGTGTGTGTGTGTATGTATGTGTGTGTGAGTGTGTGTGTGTGTGAGTGTGTGTGTCAGTGTGTGTGTGCGCCTGTGTGTGTGTGTGTGTGTGCGCCTGTATGTGTGTGTGTGTGCGCCTGTGTGTGTGTGTGTGTGTGCGCCTGTGTGTGTGCCTGTGCCTGTGTGTGTGTGTGTGTGTGTGTGTGTGTGTGTGTGTGTGCCTGTGCGTGTGTGTGTGTGTGTGTGTCTGTGCCTGTGCGTGTGTGTGTGTGTGTGTACTGCTGCAGCAAAATAACTTCATTACATACATTGGTGATATCAAACCTGACTTTGATTCTGATACAGAGAAGCAGGACCTTTGGTATAAATGAGCATCAAGATAGGGACAACATGGTGGGCCGAATGGCCTGTCCCATGCTGTACTGTTTTATGTAGGTACTGCATCCAGGTGTCCACAGTTGGACCCTGCCCGTCAGCTTCGAAAGGGCTCCTCCTTATCTAGGAAAGGATGTGCTGACTCTGGAGAGGGGGCCAAAGGTTCATGAAAGTGGTTCCAGGATTGAAAGACTTGCCACATGAGAAGCCTTTGATGGCTCTAGGCCTTCACTCACTGGAATCCAGAAGTATGAGGGGTAATGTTGAAAGCACTTGAAAGAGTGGATGTGGAGAGGATGTTTCCTATAGTGGGGGTGTCTAGAACCAGAGGACACAGATAGAGTGGATGTGGAGAGGATGTTTCCTATAGTGGGGGAGTCTAGAACCAGAGGGCACAGATAGAGTGGATGTGGAGAGGATGTTTCCTATAGTGGGGGAGTCTAGAACCAGAGGGCACAGATAGAGTGGATGTGGAGAGGATGTTTCCTATAGTGGGGGAGTCTAGAACCAGAGGGCACAGATAGAGTGGATGTGGAGAGGATGTTTCCTATAGTGGGGGAGTCTAGAACCAGAGGGCACAGATAGAGTGGATGTGGAGAGGATGTTTCCTATAGTGGGGGAGTCTAGAACCAGAGGGCACAGATAGAGTGGATGTGGAGAGGATGTTTCCTATGGTGGGGGAGTCTAGAACCAGAGGGCACAGATAGAGTGGATGTGGAGAGGATGTTTCCTATAGTGGGGGAGTCTAGAACCAGAGGGCACAGATAGAGTGGATGTGGAGAGGATGTTTCCTATGGTGGGGGAGTCTAGAACCAGAGGGCACAGATAGAGTGGATGTGGAGAGGATGTTTCCTATAGTGGGGGAGTCTAGAACCAGAGGGCACAGATAGAGTGGATGTGGAGAGGATGTTTCCTATAGTGGGGGAGTCTAGAACCAGAGGGCACAGATAGAGTGGATGTGGAGAGGATGTTTCCTATGGTGGGGGAGTCTAGAACCAGAGGGCACAGATAGAGTGGATGTGGAGAGGATGTTTCCTATAGTGGGGGAGTCTAGAACCAGAGGGCACAGATAGAGTGGATGTGGAGAGGATGTTTCCTATGGTGGGGGAGTCTAGAACCAGAGGACACCCATAGAGTGGATGTGGAGAGGATGTTTCCTATAGTGGGGGAGTCTAGAACCAGAGGGCACAGATAGAGTGGATGTGGAGAGGATGTTTCCTATGGTGGGGGAGTCTAGGACCCAAGGACACAGAGTGGAATGGGAGAGGATGTTTCCTATAGTGGGGGAGTCTAGGACCAGAGGACACAGATAGAGTGGATGTGGAGAGGATGTTTCCTATAGTGGGGGAGTCTAGGACCAGAGGACACAGATAGAGTGGATGTGGAGAGGATGTTTCCTATAGTGGGGGAGTCTAGGACCAGAGGACACAGATAGAGTGGATGTGGAGAGGATGTTTCCTATAGTGGGAGAGTCTGGGACCAGAGGACACAGATAGAGTGGATGTGGAGAGGATGTTTCCTATAGTGGGGGAGTCTAGGACCAGAGGACACAGATAGAGTGGATGTGGAGAGGATGTTTCCTATAGTGGGGGAGTCTAGGACCAGAGGACACAGATAGAGTGGATGTGGAGAGGATGTTTCCTATAGTGGGGGAATCTAGGACCAGAGGACACAGATAGAGTGGATGTGGGGAGGATGTTTCCTATGGTGGGGGAGTTTAGGACCCAAGGACACAGCCTCAGAATAGGAGGATGTCCATATAGAATGGTGATGAGGAGGCATTTCTTTAGCCAGAGTGGAGAATCTGTGAAACTCATTGCCACAAGTGGCTGGGGAGGTATATTTAAGTCAGAGGTTGATATATTCCTGATTAGTCAGAGGCATGAAGGGATACAGAGGGAAAGCAGGAGAGAGAGAAATGGATCAGCCAACAATGAAACGGTGGAGCAGACTCAATGGGCCAGTTGGTCTAATTCTGCTCCTATGCCTTAAGGTTTTCTGGTCTCCTTGTACACGATTGCTCTAACTTTTCACTAAGAGACTAGAATTCTAATCCCATCAAGGAAGATGCAGAGTTTCAGTTGAGCTAGTAATCTAGAATTTCAGAAGGCGGCAATGGCAAACCACTCCTGTGGGAAAATTTGCCACGAACAATCGGGGTCATGAAAAGAGTAACAGTGTGAAGGGGGTCTTCCTCACAGGCAATAATCCCTCACTCGGTAGACAGAATAAAGACAGATGGAAGGCCAGTATCACCCACACCATACCACACTGCAATCAACGATGATGACAAATCTAGAATTATAATTATTAGTTTATGTAACAATGCTCACAAAGATATTGGTCTGTTATTTAAAAAAAAATACCCAATCGGATTGTTTGTAGAAGAAGTTCTGGACTTGACCACACAATCCACCTCAGTACGACTTCACACCTTATTGTCTGGCTACACTACGCTTTCTCTGTAACACTTTATTCTGCATTCTCACAGAGTCACAGAGAAGCACAGTCGGGCTCCACATGCGCGGATTCAACCCATCGCAGATTGGGAAAACCCGGAAGTTCTCTCTCCAGCACTTGTTGTTTGAGCATGGACAGACTTTTTTCCTTGTCATTATTCCCTAAACAACACAGTATAACAACTATTTTACAGAGCATTTACATTGTATTAGGTGCTATAGGTGCTATAGGTGCTATAAATCTAGAGATGATTTAAAATGTACGGGAGGATGAGCCTAGGTTACCACAGATCGGGAATCGTGAAAAAAAACCCAGAAGCTCTCTAAGTCGTAACAGGTACATCCGGTATTATTTAGCATCAGTTAGTCAAACGTTTGTCTTAGTATATAGTACATATTTTACCTTTCTGTGCATATAAAACATTTAAGAAACATAAGTATTTCAATAATTAAACCACTGCGTTGCTGAGTAATAATTGTAGTTTTCATTGGGGCAGGGCCTTCACATGCTCCGTTATTCTCACTTCATCCTTTAAAATTGTTCCTATTGTTGACTAGCTGTAGCCTAACGCTTTTCCAAATACCGATGGCGTTTCACCTTTATCCGATCGCTTTATTATTTCCACTTTATTTTCAAACATGATTGTTTTCCATCAATGGAACAGAAACACTGTGGGTGGCAGGTCCCGAGTTTCGCCAGGTCCTAAAGTCCACCGCACTGAGACAGGTTAAATAAGGCCCGGAGCTCCGCTGGGTCCTAAAGTCCACCGACTTGAGCATCCACATTTTCTGGTATCCACAGGGGGTCACGGAACCAATTCCCCGTGGCTAAGTAGGGCCGATTGTACAGTACAGAAACAGTCTGTGCTGAACCACTCAAACTGCCTACTCCCATCAATCTGCACTGGGACTATAGCCCTCCATACCCATTCCCATCCAAGTACCTTTCCAAACTTCTTGTCAATGTTGAAATCAAACCCATGTTCACCACTTGCAGCTCGCTCTACACTCCCACCACTCTCTGAGTGAGGAAGTTTCCCCTCACGTTCCCCTTAAACTTTTCACCTTTCACCCTTAACCCATAATCTCTGGTTGTAGTCTACCCAACCTCAGTAGAAAAAGCTAGCTATCTAAACACATCACAATTTCGTATACCTCTATCAAATCTCGCCTCAATCTTCTAAGTTCCAAAGAATAACGTTATTGTTTTACCACAATGATCTGATCTGCATGAACAGTGTACAAAAGCCAGCTTTTCACCATATCTCAGTGCAATGGGTCAACAATAAGCCAATCCCAATCCATCATCCTCAACCTGGGTCGACATTGTGGCTCCAGCCTCATCAATGTCGTCATGTTAAAATGAAACTAATCCAAGGTAATTAAGGGTGGGCAATAAATACTGGCTGATTCAGTGATGCCCATATCCTCCAAAGATGGGCCTTGGACCATCAATGTAACAAGTTCAGAGCAGATGACAGGTGTGAATGGCCCACTCCAGTTTCATCACAGCCTGGTATGGAAACACTTTCAACAGAAAAGCCTATAAAAATAGTGGATAAGGCCCAGTCCATCACAGGTAAAAGCTCTCTCTGCCATTAAGCACATCTACATGCCACGCTGTTGTAGGAAAGCAGCATCCATCATCAGGGACCCCCACCATCCAGGCCACGTTCTCTCCTCACTGCTGCCATCAGGAAGGAGGTACAGGAGCCTCAGGTCCCACACCACCAGGTTCAAGAACAATTATTATCCCTCAGCCATCAGGAAGGAGGTACAGGAGCCTCAGGACTCACACCACCAGGTTCAAGAACAATTGTTATCCCTCAGCCATCAGGAAGGAGGTACAGGAGCCTCAGGTCCCACACCACCAGGTTCAGGAACAGTTATTACCCCTCAACCATCAGACTCTTGGAGCAAAAGGGGATAACTTCACTTGCCCCATCACTTAACTGTTCGTACAACCTATGGACTCACTTTCAATGACTCTTCGTCTCACTCTCTTGATATTTATTGCTTATTTATTAACTTTCTTTCTGCACAGTTTGTTGCCTTTTGCACTCTGGTTGATCGCCCTGTTGGTGCAGTCTTTCATTCATTCTAATATGCTTATTAGAAAGTCAAAGAGTCATACAACAGGGAAAGAGGCCTTTTGGCCCATCAGGTCCATGCCATCCAAGATTCCCAACTGAGCTCATCCCATTTGGCAAACTTCTACTTTGACAGATTTCTTTATATATGTGGTGGAGAATATACTGATTGGTTGCATCACAGCCTGGTATGGAAACACCAATGCCCTTGAATGGAAAATCCTACAAGAAGTAGTGGATTCTGCCCAGTACATCACAAATAAAGCCCTCACCACCATTGAGCATATCCACACAAAACACTGTCGAAGGAAAGCAGCATCCATCATCAAGGACCCCCAACCAACCAGGCCATGCTCTTTTCTTACTGCTGCCATCAGGAAGGAGGTACAGGAGCCTCAGGACCCACACCACCAGGTTCAGGAACAGTTATTACCCCTCAACCGTCAGGCTCCTGAACCAGTGTGGATAACTTCACTCACCTCAACTCTGAACTGAGCCTAGGGTCCCACACCACCAGGTTCAGGAACAGTTATTACCCTCAACCATCAGGCTCCTGAATAAGTGTGGATAACTTCACTCACCACAACTCTGAACTGAGCCTAGGGTCCCACACCACCAGGTTCAGGAACAGTTATCACCCCTCAACCATCAGGCTCTTGAACCAGAGGATATAACTTCACTTAATTCAACCCTCAACTAATTCCACAATCCTTAAATGCACTTTCAATGGCTCTACAACTCATGGCCTCTATTATTATTATTTTTTATTTACACAATTTTCAGTAACTCTTCATCTCATTCTAAATATTCATTGCTTTTTTAAAAATTCTTTGTATTTACTGTGAATGCCCGCAAAAAAGAATCTCAGGGTTGTATATGGTGATATACATGTACTTTGATAATAAGAAAATTACTTTGAACTTTGATCCCTCTACATTTTGAAACAAAGTACTCCTCCCACAAGCATCTCTGTAACTCGACATTCACACCGCAGAGAGGAATTTCAACACAGAGCACTCACCGTCAGCAACTCCACAGGGAAGTGACAAGAATCTTCGTCCTCATGTTGCACAAGAGGCTTCCTTCCTTCAGTCTGCACAAACTTCATTAGCGTGCGCAGTGCCAGTTCCTGGATCAGAAGCACAGAACTCAAAGCTCCAGCAAAAATTACAAATGCAAATTCAGGAGAAAGCCAAGAGTGGTCAAACTGAGGTTGTTCCTAATCATTGCGGGCTCAGGGGACCCCGAATCTCCTCTTGCCCAGTATCAAGGGGAGCACGGTAGGCCAGTAGTTAGCGTAACACGATTACAGTGCAGCATGGGGGTTCAATTCCAGTGCCACCTGTAAGGAGTTTGTACGTTCTTCCCATTACCGCATGGGTTTCCTCTAGATGCTCCAGCTTCCTCCCAAGATGGCACTGGCAATACACGGCAACATTTTGTTGAGCAACTCATTAAGTCTTCATGGTACAGGTTTCCGCTGAAGGTGGAATGTTCCTATGAAACCGTTTGTAAACCAAAATGTCGTAAAGCGAAGAAGCAATTACCATTAATTTATATGGGAAAAATTTTGAGCATTCCCTGACCCAAAAAAAACCTGCCAAATCAAACCAAATAAGACATAAAACGTATATAAAGTAGAAATATTGTAGATATGGTGTAGCTTCACTTGTCAAAATCGGGAAGACAGCGAGCCAAAATCGATTTGGAGAGAAAAAAAATTGGCACGAACACGCATGCGCACGTACACTCATTCGTACTCAGATGCTTATGCACATACACGCATGCGCAAACAACTGCACGCACAAGACTTCATGGTCATTGTAGTCTTTCTCGGTGTAAACACACATATAAAGCGGGCGTATTTTTTTCATAAATGCGAAAATCCTCTTTGGTTAGCGAAAACAGGTACGAATGTAAGTCTTTCGTAACAGCGAGTTGTCGTAAAGCGAACGTTCGAAAAACGGGGGATACCTGTACACTTTCTCTGAACTACCAGCACTGCAATCTGCAGTGCAGAACAGGTCCTTTTATCCCAAAGAGCCACACTGCCAATTTCACCCGAGCCTAATCACAGGACAACTTAGAATGACCAATTAACCTACCAGTCAATACATCTTTGGACTGTGGGAGGAAATCAGTGCACCGCAAGAAACTCATGCTCACACAGACAGGACGTACGGACTCCTTACAGATGACGTCAGAATTGAACTCCGAACTCTGACTGTAAAAGAGCTGCACTAACCACGATTGCCTCACATTGGGATCACCCAAAGTCTCACCACCTAGGAACACCCTTGGCTTGCGGTCAGCACTGTCGAGCATTTCCACTGCTTTGTAAAGAATAGTGTTACAAAACCATTCACAAATTCCTCGATATAGCATGGAGAGAATTCTATCTGTCTGCATCACCATTTGGTATGGGGTGGGGGGGGGCTACTGCACAGGATTGGAAAAAGCCGAGTTGTAAGCTGAGTCAGCTCCATCATGGCCACTAGCCTCCAAGGTATCCAGGGCATCTTCAAGGAGCAATGCCTCAAAAAGGCGGCCTCCATCGTTAAGGACCCCCGTCACCCCGGACATGCCCTGTTCTCATTGCTACCATCAGGGAGGAGGTACAGGAGCCTGAAGACACACACTCAGTGATTCAGGAACAGCTTCTTCCCCTCAGCCATCAGGGAGGAGGTACAGAAGCCTGAAGACACACACTCAATGATTCAGGAACAGCTTCTTCCCCTCTGCCATCAGGGAGGAGGTACAGGAGCCTGAAGACACACACTCAGTGATTCAGGAACAGCTTCTTCCTCTCTGCCATCAGGGAGGAGGTACAGGAGCCTGAAGACACACACTCAATGATTCAGGAACAGCTTCTTCCCCTCTGCCATCAGGGAGGAGGTACAGGAGCCTGAAGACACACACTCAATGATTCAGGAACAGCTTCTTCCCCTCTGCCATCAGGGAGGAGGTACAGGAGCCTGAAGACACACACTCAGTGATTCAGGAACAGCTTCTTCCCCTCTGCAAAGCAATTTCTGAATGGACATTGAACCCATGAACACTATCTCACTACATTGTTTATTTCTATTTTTGCACTACGTATTTAGCTGCTTATTATATACTGTAAATCATGTTTTTTCATATTTTGTATTGCATTGTACTGCTGCCATAAAGACAACAGATTTCACAACATAGGTGCAACGTAAGTGGAGGCGGAGAAAGGATGTCACTAGGTCAATTTCTACCTTTGATATCTCTCCCTTTCACTTTCAGGGAGGATGGGGTTCTGACCTGGAGTTACACTCAGACTTCGGTACTTTGCGGCGGTGGGATGCTGCTTTTCGATATCCCAAGGACGCAGCCCAGAAGACAAGCGCACCTTTGGGGTACTGGGGTTTCACGGCCGTGTGGATGAGCCGATGAATGAAGCCTTGCGGGAGAGAACGGAACAGCGGGTCAGCTGTCGGAGGCTGTGTACTCGCCGAGTTGTGCTCTCTTTCTCCCGTTGGTGAGAGATCGGTGCCAATTTGTGGGTCACAGAACTCAGGAAAAAAGTGGCGTGTCAGACTTTTAACACCGTACATCAACAAGTTATTTTGTTAAGTCTCCCCCTCACTGTGAAAGGAGACGTCCCTTTTTCCTTTTACTAGGGCGGGGGTCGGCAACCCGCGGCTCCGGAGCCACATGTGGCTCTTTTAGGTCTGTGCTGCGGCTCCCTGTTGCTTTGGGAAATAATTGGTTGTGGCGACCCTTTTCCTGGCACATCCGAACCGACTCACAATAAGATAGCCTACGGGGGTTTGCGAGCACAGAGCTTTGGAGCCTCTGCGCCATGGGGGGGGGGGGGGGGCAGGTTGAGGGAGGCTTAAAAGTGAGGCTGAAGATTTCGAATAAAGTTTTTTTCCTTCGACTGCAGTTACCGACTCCGTGTCGTAATTTTAGCGCTGCGTGTAGCACACCGCTACATGGTCAGTATTTAATTAATATGTTTTTTATGTTAGTTTGTTAGTTTTTGAAATGTAAATCTAAATTTGAAGATTATGGTGATCTTGTACAATCTAAATAAGACGTTGTGGCGGGCGACCCATTTCCTGACACATCCGAACCGGCTCACAATTAGCCAGCGTTCAGGCTAAGGGAGATAGCCTACGGGGGTTTGTGAGTACGTGTCTTTTGCAGCATCCGCGCCCATGGGGGGCGGGTTGAGGGAGGCTTAAAAGCAAGGCTGTTTAGTTCGAATAAAGCTATCTTTGACTGCAGTTTACTGACTGCGTGTAGCAACCGCTACAACGTGTTTTTATCGCTGGCTGTCCAGAGGGGAGGTGCTGAAACGCTTTGTCGCGCGTCTGGAAGAAGTGAAAACTTTCCTGGGCAGCAAAGGGCTCAACTTTCCTGAGCTGGAACAGCCAGAGTGGCTGGAAAAGCTACACTTCATGGTAGACATGACAGCGCACCTGAACACGCTGAACACAGCTCTTCAACGGGGTAAGGACGTACAGCCCTGCACATGTTGGGGGATGTTTTGCATTCGAGCGCAAGTTGACGTTGCTTGCCAGAGATTTACAGAAAGGCACATTGTCTCACTTCCCCAATTTGAGAGAGTTCAAACAATGTCACGACATGATAAATTCGGAGTATTTACATTCTGCAATCATCGCAATGCAAACATCGTTTGGGAAACGCTTCTGTGAGTTCAGAGAGGAAAAAAACACATTATCCTTCCCGGTCACTCCCCTAAGCATCGATCCATCCCTACTGAATACGACTGCATTGTCAGGTGTGAGTCAACCTGAAGAAGTATGATAAATATTTTAATTGCGTATTATTTTACGTATATTCATATGTTTTCATTGTTCAGTGAAATAGTCCTTTTATTTTTCAGGTTGACAGCTGGCTGACGTTATTTTTGGTTTGCTGCTGGCGGCAAATTTAAGTTTGGCGTTTTTCATAAATACAAGAAGGACTCAAATAGACGTTGAGTATTTTACTTAAAAGTAACCTTCAACCCAACGTCTTTTTTTCGGAGTTCAAAATGTTTTTGTTGCATGCAGAAATGTAATTTCGTTTTCTCTGCAGGAGTTCATCAATTTCATAAATGCAACACATTATAGTTTATTTATACATAGCATAAAGGCAAAACAAAACGTTGTATGCAGTGTTATTTCATTTTAAATGTCAAACGGGTTTTGCGGCTCCCAGTGTTTTCTTTTCTGTGGGAAACGGGTCCAAGTGGCTCTTTCAGTGGTAAAGGTTGCTGACCCCTGTACTAGGGTGAGAGATAGCCTGTGGTATGTTGAATTGTTGAGTGAATGGATAGTTTTTGTTGTTCTGCAGCTCATGGTCTTTATCGGGGACTTTGCTATTGCTTGCTTGGTGGGTGGAGGGTGCTGATGCTTTTCTGTGGAAGTGGGTGGGGTTCTAATATTTTATCTGTCACTCATTCTTCAGGGAGCTTTAGTTTTTGTGGATGTCTGCAAAGAAACCGAATTTCAGGAGGTATAGTGTATATATTTCTCTGATACTAAATTGAACTGTCGACATACGCTGGTGATATTAAACCTTATTCTGATCTGCTATAAGTACAAACCCCATTTCCAGAAAAGTTGGGATATTTTCCAAAATGCAATAAAAACAAAAATCTGTGATATGTTAATTCACGTGAACCCTTATTTAACTGACAAAAGTACAAAGAAAAGATTTTCAATAGTTTTACTGACCAACTTAATTGTATTTTGTAAATATACACAAATTTAGAATTTGATGGCTGCAACACACTCAACAAAAGTTGGGACAGAGTTAAAATAAGATTGAAAAGTGCACAGAATATTCAAGTAACACTGGTATGGAAGACTCCACATTAAGCAGGCTAATTGGTAGCAGGTGAGGTATCATGACTGGGTATAAAAGTAGTGTCCATCAAGGCTCAGTCTTTGCAAGCAAGGATGGGTGCGGCACTGCCTACGAAACCGTCATGCTACTGTGACAATTATAGCCACCTGGGCTCGGGAGTACTTCGGAAAACCATTGTCACTTAACACAGTCCGTCGCTGCATCCAGAAATGCAACTTGAAACTGTATTATGCAAGGAGGAAGCCATAATACATCAACTCTAATCAGAAACGCCGGCGAGTTCTTTGGGCCCGAGCTCATCTCAGATGGACCGACAGACTGTGGAACCGTGTGCTGTGGTCAGATGAGTCCACATTTCAGCTAGTTTTCGGAAAAAACGGGCATCGAGTCCTCCGTGCCAAAGATGAAAATGACCATCCTGATTGTTATCAGTGAAAGGTGCAAAAGCCAGCATCTGTGATGGTATGGGTGTGCATCAGTGTCCACAGCATGGGTGAGCCACATGTATGTGAAGGTACCATTGACTCTGAGACATATATTAGGATTTTAGAGAGACATATGTTGCCATCAAGGCGACGTCTCTTCCCGGGACGTCCATGTTTATTTCAGCAGGACAATGCCAGACCACATTCTGCACAGGCTACAGCAGTGTGGCTTTGTAGACACAGAGTGCGTGTGCTTGACTGGCCTGCTGCCAGTCCAGATCTATTTCTTATTGAAAATGTATGGCGCATTATGAAGAAGAGAATCAGACAACGGAGACCACGGACTGTTGAGCAGCTGAAGTCTTATATCAAGCAGGAATGGACAAAATTTCTAATTTCAAATCTACTACAATTAGTATCCTCAGTTCCAAAATGATTAAAAAGTGTTATTAAAAGGAAAGGTGATGTAACACAATGGTAAACATGCCTCTGTCCCAACTTTTGTTGAGTGTGTTGCAGCCATCAAATTCTAAATTTGTGTATATTTACAAAATACAATTAAGTTGGTCAGTAAAACTATTGAAAATCTTTTCTTTGTTCTTTTGTCAGTTAAATAAGGGTTCACGTGAATTAACATAGCACAGATTTTTGTTTTTATTGCATTTTGGAAAATATCCCAACTTTTCTGGAAATGGGGTTTGTACATTGAAACACGCAGTGAAATGCACCGTTTGCATTTGAGGACGTGCTGGAGGCAGTCTGCAAATGTCGCCGTACTTCCAGCGCCAACGTCGCATGCCCACAACTCACCGACCCTAATCCGCTCATCTTTGGGGGAAACTCTTGCGGTCACAGGGAGAACGCACAAACTCCTTACAGACGGCGGCAGGAATTGTAATGCCACTGGTGGTGCCGCAAAGCGGTAAGCTGACCACTATGCCACTCTGCTGCCCAACTTGGGTCACATTCACCTTATTCAGTGACTGTCACATTTTGATAAAAATACCGGACGCAAGCCCAGCTGAGATCAAGGAAAGGGGAAGAAATGGAGACAGAAGAGACATTCAAGGACTCAGGGCCTTCACTATATATTTTTTGTGTGACTGTTTGTTACTGATATCTTCTATGTGCCTTGTGCTGCGTGTGACTGTTGCACCTTGGCCCCCGAGAAACACTGCTTCATTTGGCTGCATTCATGCAAGGTGGAATCAGAGGTGGAGAGGGTTAGAAGCTTTAAATTCTTGGGCATTACTATTTCAGAGGATCTGGCCTGGACCCAGCACACAAGTGGAATTGCGAAGAAAGCACACACTACTTCCGTCAGAGTCTGCGGAGATTCAGGGTCTAATACTTTGATAAACCTCTATAGTTGTGCAGCGGAGGGAGTACTGACTGGCTGCATCATGGCCAGTCACACCAATGCCCTTGAACGGAAAATCCTACCAAAGGTAGTGGATTCTGCCCAGTTCATCACAGGTAAAGGCCTCCCAACCACTGAACATATCTGCATGAAACTATGTTGTAGGAAAGCAGCATCCATTATCAGATGTCCTCACCACCCAGAACATGCTCTCTTCTCGGTGCTGCCATCAGGTAGAAGGTACAAGAGTCTCAGGACTCAATTCACCAGCTTCAAGAACAGTTACTGCTCCACAACCATCAGACTCTTGAACAAAAGTGGACAACTACACTCATTTACCCCATCATTGAGATGTCCCCACAACCAATGATCTCACTTTAAGGACCCTTTACCTTACTGTCCGATGTTCTCGTTATTTGCTGCTATTTATTTATATTTGTATTTGCACAGTTTGTTGTTTTCTGCACTCTGGTTGGCCTTTCATTGATCCTGTTACAGTGACTAATCTATAGTCACTGAGTATGCTCACTGGGTTATATACGGTGACACATATGCACTTTGAACTTTGACAATAAAACAAACTGCCAGGGAAAGTGAGATGGCCAGGCAGCATCTGTGTACTACCCTGGATTCAGTTTTAAATGCCTCCACAGAGGCTAATAGATATGGAATAGTGAAACCAAATGAGAAACTGCAAGAGGAGGGTCCACTGACTCATCGCCTCATTTGGGTGGTCTTGTTCAGCAGTGTTCACACTTCCCGGCAGAAGTGTTCAATCTCCAGGGACTGAAGTAGCCAGGGAGATCCCAGTCAGAATCAGAGGGTGGGGAACTTGGAAAAGACGTCGGCCTCTGCGGCCGGGAGGGTGGGAAGGGGTCTGTTTTGCTGCTGCGGGTGTGCTTTGTTTTATATTAAATAAATTAGAGCCAAGATGGCGCAGGTGAACCACAACGACATTTTGCACGTTATGTACAATACTTCAAACTGCCCAAGTTGGTGCAGTCTTTCATTGATTCTATTCTGGTTATTACTCTATTGTGGATTTATCGAGTGTGCCTGCAACAAAATGAATCTCAGGGTTGTATATGACATCAACTATGTCCTTTGACAATCAATTTACTTTGAAATTTGAACTTTAAACACAAGTCATCCTGCAGATGCTGGACACACACAAAACGCTGGAGGAACTCAGCAGGTCAGACAGCATCCATGGAAAAGAGTAAAGAGTTGATGTTTCAGGCCGAGACCCTTCTTCAGGACTGGAAAGGAAGGGGGGAAGGTGCTAGAATTAAAATGCTGGGCAGCTGGGGGGGGGGAGGTGGGGCAGGACAAGATAGAAGGTGATAGATGACGCCAGGTGGATGGGAAAGGTAAAGAGCTGGAGAAGGGAGGGGAGTGGACCATGGGAAAAAGGGAAGGAGGAACAGCAGGGGGAGGCGATGGGCAGGTGAGGAGAGTGGCAAAATGAAGAGGGAAGGGAGGGGAATTTCTTCCCTTGCCCCAATGATCCAAACGCAGCCAGAAACGCATCCCCCATGTCTTACCTGCACTCCAACTGATCCGTGGTTCATCTGATGAAAGAGTTGCTGGACACAAGCTCGGTAGCGATGCCTCATCCAGATCTTGTACTTCGTCTCAGCATCAAAGTCAGCTGGAATCACATCAACACATCATTACTTCTGTTGGTTTCTTCAACCTTTCTGAGTATTATTATTCCGACAGGTGAAATTCCACACTGCCATCATAGCGACCTCCTCACGTCAGCCATTATCATCGGGTTCAGCGCGCATACAAAAACTTTGAGGTCAGCAGAAAAGGCCATTGGCTACAGTCCACCATCACATCAGATCTTGCATGTGTCCAGAACAAAGCAGCAGGCAGGAAAAATCATTGTAACCACTACCCACCCTGCACACTGCCTTTCCCAAAAGGTCCCTTCTGGAAAGTGCTCAAACAAAAACCTCACCCCATCTTAAAAGTTTCCTCCCCCAGGCAGTTAATCTGATCCACCATTCTAGTTTGCACTGCACCTTCCTCTATTGCCTCAGTCCCACACTGTAAATACTTTAAACCACTTTTAATAATGCTGTTTATATTACAAATACATGCTGGCATTTTTTCACATTTTATTCCATATCAGTGCAGTGTGTGTGGTGTCCAGGGAGGGGCAGCACCTCTGGTGGAGGGGCTTGTCGTGTCCATTCCTGGGCAGCTCACTCACCTTTGGTCCCCACATGACACTCAGCTCTCACCTGCGGCTCCAAGGAGCTGTTTGCCTGCGACAGCAGCCACACCCCGGGATAAACCATGTGAGGGTACTCGGCTGTCCTCATACCCCAGTGAGATAGGGACACGCAAAGGCAGCTCCAGTGGACTGGGCAGATGTGATCCAACAGCCAGGAACATGGTACCGTAAGGCGCCGTGGAGAGCGAAAGGCTTGATAAGGCACAGATGTCATGGTCATCCACGGCAACCAAGTTTGTGATCATACCACTGGATCTGACTTCTGAGGATGAGAGTGTGGAAATGCCCCAGTGCAAGGGCTTTTCCACCCTAAAAACCCTTCCACAAAGGTTTCCTTTCATCGTTGGACAACCACCATTCCATGCGTGCACTTGAACCTCTAACTGTATTTTTTATACAATTCTTTATAATTGTTGAATGTTGTTTTTTGTTGTATATCGTGCAAACACGCCACAGCAAGATCATAACAAATACATGTAAATCAGGGGTTCCCAACCTAGTATCTGTGGACCCCTCCCCTCGGTAAATCATAGGGGTCCATGGCATAAAAAGGGTTGGGAACCCCTGATGTAAAAGTACACGATGAATAAAGTTTGTATTTACTTAATGACATTCGCATGGAATTGGCCTCTCTGGCCCTTCAAGCAACCCCCGCATTTAATCCTAGTCTAATCACGGGACAATTTACCACGACCAATTAACCTACCAACAATACCTCTACGAGCTGTGTGGAAGGAAACCAGAGCGCCCGAGGAAACTCGCAGTCATGGGGAGAACCTGAAAACTTCTTACAGACAACAGCGGGAATTGAGCCATTCCCCTGTACCGTGAAGTGTTGTGCTACCCAAAAGGCTACAATCCTAACCCAGAAATACAGTGGGCTCCAGTTATTGGGCCATCTATTAATCGGGGCAGCTGCTTATTTGGATCAAAAACAAATCCAGAAAATAGCTGGGATTCCCTCCATTTATTTGGGACACCATGCCCCTTAATCAGGACAGGAGACGGTCCGCCACGTGTGGTACATTGCACTTAGAGAATCAGTTGAATTTGTTTATGTCGTATTCTCCATCTGGGCGGACAGAAGGCGATCCAAAAAGTAGACACTCTTCATCATTTTGGGTTTTTTTTATGCCAGGTAAAGATTTGACATGAAAAATTACCCTACTAGACCAAATTAAAAGCCACTCGCCTAAGACCACTATCGTCAGCTGGGGTGTCGAAATCTACAATTGCACGGGTGATACATCAGCAATGCAAGGGACAACAGGGAACATTCCAAAAACTTGGGCATGAAGTTAAGGATACAGATGTTGAAGGGGCCCTCAATCAATGGTTTTCCTTTGTAACTGGACGAGGTATGAGTGCCCAACTGGCCAACATTAAAAAAACAAGTCTGAGGAACAGGTTAAGAACCTGGATCAATAAGATCCTAAAGCAACAGGTGGTTGGTTGTCTCAATGGAAATGTAGACATCACATTAAATTCAAGAAACATGATTAGAATGATGGTGTTGATGCTGGGGTCACACAGCTGTTGCAGCAACAAACAGGGGAAATGGGCTTGCAGCATCTCACATTATCAATGTCCCACGGGGTCTTGCCATCGCACCCAAGACAATCAACTGCCTTTATGATGGAGACCGCCTTTGCGCACCAACTCCGATGCCTTCCCGTAGCATGCAGCAACACAGTCTGTTTATAGACTGAGTCACAGTCGGAAACAGTAAGGGACCGAGGGTCTAGTGAGATGGAGGAACTGAGGGAAATACATGTTAATAGGGAAATGGTGTTAGGTAAATTGAAGGGATTAAAGGCAGATAAATCCCCAGGACCAGATGGTCTGCATCCCAGAGTGCTTAAGGAAGTAGCCCAAGAAATAGTGGATGCATCGGTGATAATTTTTCAAAACTCCTTAGATTCTGGATTAGTTCCTGAGGATTGGAGGGTGGCTAATGTAACCCCACTTTTTAAAAAAGGAGGGAGAGAGAAACCGGGGAATTATAGACCGGTTAGTCTGACATCGGTGGTGGGGAAAATACTAGAGTCGGTTATCAAAGATGTGATAACAGCACATTTGGAAAGAGCTGAAATCATCAGACAAAGTCAGCATGGATTTGTGAAAGGAAAATCATGTCTGATGAATCTTATAGAATTTTTTGAAGATGTTACTAGTAGAGTGGATAGGGGTGAGCCAGTGGATGTGGTATAATTAGATTTTCAAAAGGCTTTTGACAAGATTAGTGTGCAAACTTAAGGCACACTGTATTGGGGGTATGGTATTGATGTAGATAGGGAATTGGTTGGCAGACAGGAAGCAAAGAGTGGGAGTAAACGGGACCTTTTCAGAATGGCAGGCAGTGACTAGTGGGGTACCTCAAGGCTCAGTGGTGGGACCCCAGTTGTTACAATAAATATTAATGATTTAGACGAGGGAATTAAATGCAGCATCTCCAAGTTTGTGGATGACACATAGCTGGGTGGCGGTGTTAGCTGTGAGGAGGATGCTAAGAGGATGCAGGGTGACTTGGATAGGTTAGGTGAGTGGGCAAATTCATGGCAGATGCAATTTAATGTGGATAAATGTGAGGTTATCCACTTTGGTGGCAAGAACAGGAAAACAGATTATTATCTGAATGGTGGCCAATTAGGAAAAGGGGAGATGCAACAAGACCTGGGTGTCATTGTACACCAGTCATTGAAGGTGGGCATGCAGGTACAGCAGGCGGTGAAAAAGGCAAATGGTATGTTGGCATTCATAGCAAAAGGATTTGAGTACAGGAGCAGGGAGGTTCTACTGCAGTTGTACAAGGCCTTGGTGAGACTGCACCTAGAATATTGTGTGCAGTTTTGGTCCCCTAATCTGAGGAAAGACATTCTTGCCACAGAGGGAGTACAGAGAAGGTTCACCAGATTGATTCCTGGGATGGCAGGACTTCCATATGAAGAAAGACTGGATCGACTAGGCTTATACTCACTGGAATTTAGAATATTGAGGGGGGATCTTATAGAAACATATAAAAATCTAAAGGGATTGGACAGGCTAGATGCAGGAAGACTGTTTCTGATGTTGGGGAAGTCCAGAACGAGGGGTCACAGTTTAAGGATAAAGGGGAAGCCTTTTAGGACAAAGATGAGGAAAAACTTCTTCACACAGAGAGTGGTGAATCTGTGGCATTCTCTGCCACAGGAAACAGTTGAGGCCGGTTCATTGGCTATATTTAAGAGGAAGTTGTGGCTAAAGGGATCGGGGGTATGGAGAGAAAGCAGGTACAGGGTTCTGAGTTGGATGATCAGCCATGATCATACTGAATGGTGGTGCAGGCTTGAAGGGCCGAATGGCCTACTCCTGCACCTATTTTCTATGAAGTGGAGCCCTCCGTCAACAAGCAGCTTGCCAATGCGGTAACCAGCTGTAGTACTGGCTTGCGATCGTAACCATGCATCAGAAATATTTCTGACCCAACGGTAAGACGGCTCCAACCACACAGAATAGTGGTAGCACACAAACCCAGTGTAACAATCAGAACGCTTGTCTCGAGACCCAAAGATCTAACAGCCTACACGGAGAGAGCAAATGCAACATACCAAATCCAATGTGGAGACGACCCCAAACACAATGTATGCCAAATGGGGAGAAAACTATCCATAAGACTACATGAAGATCAGCTGGCCGTAGGGGGACACGATCCTCTGTCGTTCAGCACAGTACATGAGGCGCTAGGAAAGATGGCACCTGGGGGTTTGGCAGATACAGCTTATTCTTCATTTATCTTGTCTTTCCTTTCTTTTTGAGGTAGTTGGGCTTCTGTTGGAACCCATGATATACAGCTCAAACTACGATTCTCCGCAAGTGGTGGTTTTCAGACCAGCTGTGCAGCCTGGCGCATCGCTATCTCCAGGAACGGCCTGGAAGACATGCGCCTTCAGGGAGCGACCTCGTAGGCAACCCGGTTCCTTGCATCATCCAACTTCTAAACAGCTTCAGGTGATGGGCCGCTACCCTGACATTCTGCTGTAAAAATGTCTTGATACAATTTTCAATTCATTGTCCCCCCAACGGATGCAAGCTGTCCAGACCCTGAGGCAGCAAAGCAGCCCCAAACCATGATGCTCCTTCCACCCTGCCTCAGGGTTGGGATGAGGTTTTGGTGTTGGTGTGCAGGGCCATTATCCCTCCAAACAAAGCAGCATGTATTTCTGCCAAAAAAGTTCAACAGAAATGTTGTGGTCTTTTGCAAACTTGACATGTGCAGCAATGGGTTTTTTTTATCTCGGAAAGCGGAAGATTCCTCCATGGTGTCCTTCCACAAAAACCACTCTTGTTCAGTGTTTTTCTTATAATGGCGCATGAACAGAGACTAGCAAGTTCTAGAGATTTCTGCAGATCCTGGATTCTTTTTCACCTCCTTCAGCATTGCAAGCTGTGCTTTTGGTGTGATCTTTGCAGGACGCCCACTCCTAGACACAGTAGCCACAGTACTGAGTTTTCCCCATTTGTAGACAATTTTTTTATATATTGTGGTGAGATGAACACTCAAGTTTTTAGAAATGCCTTTTCAGCCTTTTCCAGCTTTGTGCATCTGAAAGTTGTTTTGATCAAGCACGGTGCACATAAACAGACCTTTCTTGGGAAGAGCAGGCTATCAGTAACCTGACTTTGAGTGTCTTTGTTACAGGGCAGGACATCTCTACAACTCACACCACTGATTGGAACACCTGACTCCAAACAGCTTTTGCAGAAGGCATTACCCCAGAGGTTCACCTACTCTTTTGGAACCTAGACTGTGATTGCATAAATGGAGTACTCAGTATTGACAAGAAAAATACAACTGCTTTGTGAGTTATTAGTCTAGGCAGATGGTGTTTGTCTAATGTGACTTAGATGAAGATCAGACCACCTTTTATGAGCAATTAATGAAAAAAACCCAGTAATTGTAAAGAGTTCACAAACTTTTTCATGCAACTGTGTAAGTTTCTGAGATATCAAGCAAAGAAAATCTGTCAAATACAGCTCAACAATAATAATATAACAAAGGCAATAACACTTTGGCTATACCCATATTAATATATTATTTTGGCATAATATATTGGTTCAAAACCAATTTGGAAAATTTACAAAGAAAAATAGCTAAAATTTTATTAAACATTATGTACACTCATGTCTGTGCCCCCTTGTCCTAGACTCCACCACCATGGGAAACACCCTTTCCACATCTAACATGTCTAGTCCTTTTAACATTCGAAAGGTTTCAATGAGATCCCCCCCCCATCTTTCTATATTCCAGTGAGTACAGAGCTAAAGCTACCAAATGTTCCTCATATGATAACCCTTTCATTCCCAGAATCATCCTTGTGAACCTCCTCTGAACCCTCTCCAATGCCAGCGCATCTTTTCTGAGATGAGGGGCCCAAAACTGTCCACAATACTCAAGCTGAGGCCTCACCAGTACCTTATAAATCCTCAGCATTACATCCCTGCACTTGTATTCTAGATCTCTTGAAATGAATATTAACATTGCATTTATCTTCCTCACCACTGACTCTACCTGCAATGTAACCTTTAAACTGTTCTGCACAACGACTCCCAAGTCCCTCCGCATCTCAGATTTTTGTATTTTCCCCCCATTTAAAAAATAGTCTGCACATTTATTTCTACTACCATGACCATGCATTTTCCAACATTGTATTTCATTTGCTACTTTCTTGTCTATTGCCCTAATCTGTGTATGGCCTTCTGCAGCCTACCTGTTTCCTCAACGCTACCTGCCCCCCTACCAATCTTCATACCATCTGCAAACTTGGCAACAAAAACATCTATTCCATCAACTAAATCATTGATATACAGCATTAAAAGAAGTGGTCCCAACAATGTCCTCTGCATAACACCTCTAGTCACTGGCAGCCAACCAGACAGGAATCCTTTTATTTCCACTCACTGCCTCCTACCAATCAGTCAATGCTCTAACCATGTTAGTAACTTTCCTGTAATACCAGGGGCTCTTAACCTGGTAAGCAGCCTCATGTATGGCACTTTGTCAAAGGCCTTCTGAAAATCCAAATATACAACATCCACTGCATCCCCTTTAACTATCTTTCCTGCAATCTCCTCAAAGAATTCCAATAGGTTTGCCAGGCAAGATTTTCCCTTGAGGGAACCATGCTGACTTAGTCCTCTCTTGTCCTGTGGCACCAAGTAACCTTATCCCTAACAATTGACTCCAACATCCAGCCAACCACTGAGGTCAAACTAACTGGTCTATAATTTCCTTTCTACTGCCTTCTTCCCTTCTTAAAGAGTGGAGTGACATTTGCAATTTTCCAGAACACTCATTTAGTTCATCCACCATTACTTCTCTGGTCTCATTTTCTACAGGTCCTATATCCACTCTCATCTCCCTTTTATTTTTATTTTTTTTACATACTTGAAAAAGCTTTTACTCTCTACTTTGATATTGTTTGCTAGCTTGCTTTCATGTTTCATATTCTCCCTCAAAATGACTCCGATTTATTTTGGCCAACTCCTCTCTCATCACTGTAATTCCCTTTAATTCACTGAAATACTTTCAGACTTTACTTTCTCCCTATCAAATTTCAAGCTGAACTCAATCATGTTATGGTCACTGCCTTGCAAGGGTTCCTTCACCTTAAGCTCCCCGATCAACTTGGTTCATTACGTAACACCCAATCCAGTATAGCTGATCCCCTAGTAGACAAACTGCTCTAAAAAGCCATCTCATAGGCATTCAACAAACTCACTCTTGTGAGATCCAAATTGACCTGCATGTTGAAATCTCCCATGACTATCGTAACATTGCCCTTTTGACACGCCATTTCTATTAGCCGTTGTAACCTGCAGTCCACATCTCAGCTACTGGTGAGAGACCTGTATATGACTGCACTCAGGGTCCTTTTACCCTTGCAATTTCTTAACTCAACCCACAAGGATTCTACATCCCCTGATCCTATGCCACCTCCTTCTACATGCCACCCCTTCTGCCTACCTTCCTATGCCTTTGGTACAACGTGTAACATTGGACATTAGTTTGCCTTCTCTGACAGTATGCTATCAAATTATCACACTTAAAGAAAAAAGTTAACCAATGGAAGAGCATGACCCTCTGTGGAAGACATCCCCACGATCTGAGCAGACTAGATGTTGATAAGGAAGCACCAGACGCCTGGCTCAGAGTTGGAGACCTCTTTCCGGAAACAGAAGGGTACTTTGTGGCAATACAGGATCAGGTAGTTAACACAAAAAACATCACAAACGCATTATAAAAGACCAACACATTCAAGACAATAAATGCAGAAAATGCTGAGAGAAACCAGAAACAATCCAACACTTTACTGGATCCTCCAGCAAACTTACACAGGCACAATCAAATGCCAAACACCATTCACCAAAATCTTACTTTAAAATACGAACTCATAAAAGACATACCTTACTATAAATACAAGCCTGATCCAGTTTTAGAACCTAAGTCCTACAAATTATATTACGACCAATCCGTTATAACAGATAAGAGAATCCATAATAACTGTTCTGATGTTTATTTTTACTTCTATTGAGACACAGAGCAGGATAGGCCCGTCGAGCTTTGCTGAGCAGCAACCTCTGATTTTAATCCAATCAGAATCACAGGACAATCCATAAGGACCAATTCACCTACCAACCAGTATGTCTTTGAACCATAGGAGGAAACCCACGGACTTCTTACAGGCAACCACAGAAAGTGAACCTGGATTGTCTGTACTGTAAAGAACAAACTAAAAGATATAGCCATTCCCAACACATATAACATACAGAAATTAATGCTGAATTAAAAGAGGAAATTGAAAGACTATGGAACATGAAACATTGTCCCAATAGTAATATCTACATCTGGTATCATCCCAAAGTCACGACACAATAGTATTAAACAATTAGGCCTACGCAGTAATATCTATGTAAATCTCCACAATATTAAACATGACTAGAATAGTCCAAAAGATCCTAGTAATTGAGAAATGAGAGTGCTTGGCTATTCCCACACACCTCAGGTTTTACCAGCTTCAGCTGAGGAAAAACAATAATTAAAAACACAACATATATAAATACATGAGATAGAATCAAGCTTTTGTATATAAGCTATGTCCACAAAGTGAACCACACACAGGAGAGTCTGTACCTTAGATGATTCAGACGGGAAAGGGGTGGGCTAGAGGGTGGAGGTGTTGATCAGCCTTACTGCTTGGGGAAAGTAACTGTTTTTGAGTCCTGGCGTAGCCTCCTCCCTAATGGGAGCGATGATTGTATGGAACAAGCTGCCAGAGGAAGTGGTTGAATCAGGTACTATAAAAACACTAAAAAGACATGGATAGGAGGGGTTTAGGGGCAAACGTGAGCAAAAAGAGCTAGCACAACATGGATAAGTTGGGCGAAATGGTCTGTTTCCGTGCTGCATAACTATCACTTCAAGGACTGCTTCCCTTGACCTCATTCTATTGCCATTTCAGGGCCACTTGTGGCAGTCGGTCTCCACTGATCCCGCTGAGCCGGTTAACCAGACCAGGTACCCCAAGGTCTCAGCTCCCTTACCTGACATGGCCTTGTTTTCCCCAGGCAACTGGCCAACGAAGAGATCTCCTCGCTGCAGCAAGGTGCAGAACAAGGTGCTGCAAGTCCTGATGGCTTCAAGGACATTGGCCTCTTGATGAGCCTAGTGGACAGAATACAGGAACATATCAGCATCGTTAACACCAACTCTTGGCTGCACCCACTCAGTTTCCATGTCATTAATGCTGGGTGATGTAAAGTAACAGCGTGCATCCACTGCCTCTATAAAACCAAAGGTTCCTCATACATTAACCCTTTCGTTCCCAAAATCATTCTCACAAACCTCCTCTGGACCCTCTCCAATGCCAGCCTATCAACAACCATCAGGCTTTTGAACCAAAGGGGAGAACTTCACTCAACCTCACTTGCGCTATCAATGAAATGTTCACACAACCTATGGACTCACTTTCAAGGACTCTTCGTCTCATGCTCTCGATATTTATTGCTATTTTGTTATTATTTCTTTCTGTATTTGCACAGTTTGTTGTCTTTTGCACACTGGTTGAACGCCCAAATTTGTGCGGTCTTCGTTGATCCTATTACGGTTATTATTGTATTATGGATTTATTGAGTATGCCTACAAGAAAATTAATCTTAGGGTTGCATATAGCAATATACATGTACATCGATAATAAACTTCTCTTTTCACAAGGGCCATACGGGGTCACTATTGGGCCACTTTTCATTAGGGGCCCAAAACCACTCACCATACTCCAAGCGTGGTCTGACCAATGCCTTATAAAACCTCAGCATTACATCCTTGCTTTTGTATTTTGGTCCCCAGAAATGAATGCTAGCATTGCATTTGCCTTCCTCATCATCAACTCTACCTACAAGTAAAATTTTATGTAATGCTGCATGAGGACTTCCCTTTGCACCCCAGATTTCTGAATTTTGTTTCTAATGGACTTCATTACAGGGACGCTGCTGGAACTAGAGGACCCGACATACAAGGAATTATTGAATAGGTTAGGACTTTATTCCTTGGAATGCAGAAGATTGAGAGGAGGCTTGATGGCAAAATACAAAATTATGAAGGGTATGCATGCAAAGTGGCTTTTTCCACTGAGGTTGGGTAGGACTACGACTAGACGTCATGGCTTAAGGGTGAAAGGTGAAAAGTTTAAGGGGAACATGAGGAGGAACTTCTTCACTCAGAGGGTGGTGAGACGAGCTGTCAGCAGAAGTGGTGGAAGCAGGCTTGAGTGTAACATTTAAGAAAAATTTGAACACGTACATGGATGGGAGGACTGTGGTCTGGGAGCAGGTAGATGGAACTAGGCAGAATTATAGTTCAGCAAGGACTAGATGGGCTAAAGGGCCAGCTTCTGCACTGTAGTGTTCTATGACTCCAAGGCATTTTGTCTTCCAGCTAGATTCCCACACATTGCACAGAGCACCGGCTTACAGCATGTACAATGATAGCTTCCTGCTTCTGTGGGAAAGAAGCAAGCTAAGGTACGAAGCAAGCACTTTCCTTTTGAATAGTCTTGTGGAAATGTACTTTCTTTGTATTAACAAAATTGCATTTTTGTCTGTAACAAGAAGGAACCTGTAATGATACCAGAGTTCTGGTGGAACACAGCAGGCCAGGCAGCATCTATAAGGAGAAGCACTGTCGACGTTTCGGGCTAAGACCCTTCGTCAGGACCGAAACATCAACAGTGCTCATCCTTATAGATGCTGCCTGGCCTGCTGTGTTCCACCAGCATTATGTGTGTGTTGTTGTTTGAATTTCCAGCATCTGCAGATTTCCTTGTGTTTGATACCACAGTGCTTTGCTAATTTAGTTTGTGCAACATTATGCCAATGGAACACAAGTCCTTGACAAACTGCAGACCAGCAGGTGAGTTACTGAAAGATTGCACCTGAACTGAAACATAAGCAGCCAACATTTGTGTATAAAGGAGTGACTATGCTGTCTGTTTTTTCAAAGCTATCACCAGCTCTTGTGCGGTGCTAGTCTTCCCTTGCAGCAAGTAAAATAAACACTTTATGATTGATCCACTGAGTTAATTGTTGTTTGTTACAAGACGTAACCAAAAGGTGCTCAACAAAACTTGGCAATTCCACCGAGACTGCATGTTTAGGTGGGGGAATAGTCCAAGGGAGATACTGGTGATCGATCGCCTGCTCCCGAGGAAATTCCAGCAATGGAGTGATCACCAACATGAAGTTTGCTTTTTCACTCCACATGGCCTTTCTGGGTGAGTAGCAAATACCAGGTTCTATTCTTATACACTGTGTTCTGTCTACTGAATGGATCCGTTTCACTGTGATTCTGATGCTTTCAGCACTGTGACCAGAAACATACGGATATCAAATATTAGATTTGACCTGTGAGACCATCAGGGGAGCCCCAAATCCATGGGGCAGGAGTGTCAGGGGAGCCCCAAACCCATACCGCAGGAGTGCAGGTACACTTCTGACATCAGGCATACACCAAATCTGTACGGCACGAGTGTCGGGGTTGTGGGAAGAATTACTGACGAGGAAAGAAGGGGTATGTATGTCTTTGGACCACAGGCCATGTCTGACATGGAGATAGGTTTGAAAAAGAGCTATTCTGAATTTTAAAATTATTGTTTTTTGTCACAAAACCTAATATTAGGGATTTGAAAGCCTTACAAGAGGCCATGGTCTGGGCTCAAATTCAAATTTTACCTGGTTAAATTTCAGAGCCATCAAGAACACCGTAACAGTGCCAGGCCAGGACCTGCCACCAAGCCAAATGACGATTTTTATAAAAATATGTATGTACAATGTATTAGATGCTACCTTTCCTAAAAAAGCTAATTGGTCTAAGGTTATGGAGACACAAGGTCCTGACAAGTTGCATCTCCATCTGGAACCAACACTACTGACTTTGTGGAACCAAAGACAGCATGTAACAAGGACTGAATGGAATTTCAACGCTCCTCCATCTGGTTAAGTAATTGCATCCTATCCTTCCTGATCAGAGGACAGCCTATTAACATCCCAAAATCAGACCTGGTGGAGGATATCATAGGACCACAGAATTTATATCATAACTTTCTATTTCTCTGGATGTGCCTGCAAATTAATGTGGAAGAGATTTATTGCATATAGCCTGCAGTACTGAGGAATGCACCCTGTCCTTGAACCTGTGTGTAAAGGAGTGACTACTGGTTTTTCCAAAACCATCACCCACTCCTGTGCTGGTCTTCCCTTACAGCAAGTAAAATAAGCACATTTGTTATTGATCTGCTCTGAGTAAATTGTTTGTTAGAGCAACACAAACTAACTTAGCAAAGATCTTCCTTATTCTGCTCAGAGCTCCCACCATTGAACTCCAAGGCTGCAGGCTCAAACTTCAAATCAATTAAATCTTCACTAGAATTCCAACAATCAAGGTTAACTGGATTCATTCCACTGCTGTTAATGGACATTTATAGGGAGCAAGCATGCAAATTTAGAGCTGGCAACATAGTCTTTAGCCTAACAGATATCCCAGTACATGTGACCTCTCCCAGCATGCACACCCCCTCCAACTCAGTCTGGCCCCTCTCCCATCCATCCATACCTCACCCACTCTCCCCAGGTCCAGTCCCACCCCCAACCCTCCCTCCCCCCTTGTCCTCTCCACTCTTCCCCCCCTCACCTCCTCTCCGCCCATCTCCCCTCCCTCACCTCCTCTCCACTCTTCCCCTCCCTCCCTCACCTCCTTTCCACTCTTCCCCCTCCCTCACCTCCTCTCCGCCCATCTCCCCTCCCTCACCTCCTCTCCACTCTTCCCCCCCTCACCTCCTCTCCGCCCATCTCCCCTCCCTCACCTCCTCTCCACTCTTCCCCCCCTCACCTCCTCTCCGCCCAAATCCCCTCCCTCACCTCCTCTCCACTCTTCCCCCCTCACCTCCTCTCCGCCCATCTCCCCCCCTCACCTCCTCTCCGCCCATCTCCCCTCCCTCACCTCCTCTCCACTCTCCCCTCCCTCACCTCCTCTCCACTCTCCCCCCCTCACCTCCTCTCCACTCTTCCCCCCCTCACCTCCTCTCCGCCCATCTCCCCTCCCTCACCTCCTCTCCACTCTTCCCCCTCCCTCACCTCCTCTCCGCCCATCTCCCCTCCCTCACCTCCTCTCCACTCTTCCCCCTCCCTCACCTCCTCTCCACTCTTCCCCCTCCCTCACCTCCTCTCCGCCCATCTCCCCCCTCACCTCCTCTCCACTCTTCCCCCCCTCACCTCCTCTCCACTCTTCCCCCCCTCACCTCCTCTCCGCCCATCTTCCCCCCCTCACCTCCTCTCCGCCCATCTCCCCCCCTCACCTCCTCTCCACTCTCCCCCCCTCACCTCCTCTCCACTCTTCCCCTCCCTCACTCTGGTGCGGCGCTCTCCCACGTGTTGTGGGATCCTACCGTGCCCGCCCCGCACCGACCTGCAGCGCCTCCAGGATGTCGATCACGCCGTTCGCCTTCCTCCTGTCGCCCAGCACCGTCCGCAGGCGCTCAGGCAGCGACATCCCGGTGGCGGCTCCGGCTCCGGCTCCGGCCCGAGATCCAGACGCGGTCCCGGCTTCCCGCATCGCCGCCGCCATCCCTCCCGTTCCACGTGACCTTCCGCGACAACCAATCGGGAGAGACGAACGGGGCGGATCCTGCGGAGGACCGCCCCCTTCCCTTAAAGGGACAGCGCCCGGTGCTGGGACATGGGTCATGTTCCCTGTCTGTCCGTTTGTCTGGTCCCCTCTCTTCCCATTTATCTGCACACTTCATGTGTCACTCTGTCTGAGACTCCAGATACTGGAACCTGATGCAACACACAATCTGCCAGAGGAAACACTCTGCTGAAGTTGTCTCGGGCCGAAACGTGACTGCACTCTTTTCCAGAGACGCTGCCTGGCCTGCTGAGTTCCTCCAGCATTCTGCGTGTGTTGCTCTGGATTTCCAGCATCTGCAGATTTTCTCATGTTTTTTTTTATATATCTATCTGTCTGTCTATCTACCCACCCTCCCACATTTGGACACCACCGGCCAACAAACCATCCATAATGACCAAATTGTCTGATTGATCACATCCCTTGGTGCCTTGTCCAAGACGCATCTTCCAATCTATTCTTCATAAAGTTTCTGAGCTCATCTCCTGTTCCCTCAGAGTGAAGTGTTGACATCAAGAATTCTGAGTTAGGGTGTGTTGTTATACTTGTACAACTACAATACAATGGTGCGAGGAAGTTTGTGAACCTTGCAGAATTTTCTCTACTTCTACATAAATATGATCTAAAATATGATCAGATCTTCACATAAGTCCTAAAATTAGTTAAAGAGAACCCAATTAAATAAATAACACAACAACATTATACATTAAACTACTCTATTTCTATCTTTAATATCTCTTTTTTCCCTTTCAAGGTTCTTTTGGAGACCCTGACCTGGAGTTACACGCTGACTTTGGTTCTTTGCAGGAATGGGACCCGCTCTCAGGGCCTCACGACCGGCCGCTTTTCAACATCCCAGGGATGCAGCCTGTCCGGACGACCAGCGCACCTTCAGGGTTCTGGATTTCCGTGGCTCTGGAGACAGGCAGATTCAAGGCTGGTGCCCCCACCTGATGCGTCATGGGAGAACACAGAAAATCAGAAGCTGCGGGCTTGCTGTTGGCTATGTGCCCAGAGACCTGAGTTCTATGGGCCAGCGCTCAAAAACTGCAATGCAACAGACTTTTAACACCATAAATCAGCAAGTTGTTTTGTTATGTCTCCCTTCTGGCTGTGAAATGGGGACATCTACTTTTCCACTCATTAGGGAGGGAGAGAGCCTGTAGTGTGTCAAATACCGGGTGAACGTGTTGACTTTGGGGTACTGCAAGTCTGTGTCTCTATGGATGCTTTGCTGCACACTTGAGTGTTCAGTGGGGGGTGCCAATGCTCTTTTGCTGGTGGGGGAGTCATTGCTTTGCTGCTGCTTGTGCGTCGGAGGGGAGGTTTTGGGGTTCTAACATTTAACTGTCATTCATTCTTTGGGGCACTCCTCTGTTCTCATGGATGTTTCCAAAGAAAAAGAATTTCAGGATGTATATTGTATACATTTCTCTGACATTAAATGTACCTTTGAAATCTATTGAATAGACTGTTCATTTATTTATTGAGAAAAATGATCCAATATTACATGTATTTGTGGGAAGAAGTATGTGAACCTGGGGCATAATGCTTTCTACAAAAGCTATTGAGTTGGGTGTTCCAATCAATGAGATGAGATTGGAGGTGTGAGTTATAGAGGTGCCCTGCACTATAAAAAAGACAAAGTCAGGTTACTGAGAGAGCCTGCTCTTCTTAAGAAAGATCCATTTATGTGCACCATGCCTCGATTAAAGCAACTTTCTGAGGACTTTAGAAGAAGAATTGTAGAGATGCATGAAGCTGGAAAAGGCCACAAAAGCATTTCTAAAAACCTGAGTGTTCATCAGTCTACAGTAAGGGAAATTGTCTCCAAATGGAGGAAACTCAGTACTGTTTCTACTCGCCCATGAATGGGCATCGTGCAAAGATCACATCAAGAGTACAATGTGCAATGCTGAAGGAGGTGAAAAGGAACCCAAGGGTAACAGTAAAGGATCTGCAGAAATCTCTAGAACTTGCTAAAGTCTCTGTTCATGTGTCCACTATAAGAACAACACTGAACAAGAAAGGTGTTCATGGAAGGACACCATGAAGAAAACCAAGTGCTCGCCAAAAAAAAACTTTGCCACACGTGTCAAGTTTGCAAAAGACCATCTGGATGTTCTACAACTCTTCTGAGTCAATGTTCTGTGGACAGATGAGACAAAAGTTGTACCTTTTGGCAGAAATGCACATTGCTGTGTTTGGAGGAAAAAGAGCTCTGTAGACAAACACCAAAACCTCATCCCAACCGTGAAGAATGGTGGAAGGAGCAACATGGGTTGCTTTAAGTTGTTGAAGGAACAATGAATTCAGGACATTTTACGGGAGAATTTCAGGGTAATGGTCCATCATCTGAAGTTTAATAGAATTTGAACAATGCAACAAGACAATGACCTGATAGACAAGAGTAAATCAACAACAGAATGATTTAAAAAGAAAATTTGTGTTTTGGAATGGCCCAGGCAAAGTCCTGACCTTAATTCTATAGAAATGTTGTGAAAGGACCAGAAGCAAGCAGTTCATGCAAGGAAGCCCACCAACATCTCAGAGTTCAAGCAGTTTTGTAAGGTGGAATGGCTGAAAATTCCCCAAAGCTTATGTGCAGGACTGATCAACAGTTAACATTTGGTCCAGTTATTGCTGTACAAGGGGGTCAGACCAGTTACTGAAAGCAACAGTTCACATACTTCTTCCAGCAAATACATGTACTCTTGGATCATTTTTCTCGATAAATAAATGGAGAAGTATAATGTTTTTGTGTTATTTATTTAATTGGGTTCTCTTTATCTAGTTTTAGGACTTGGGTGAAGATCTGATCACATTTTCAGCCATACAAATGCAGAAGTAGAGAAAATTCTACAGGGTTCACAAACTTTCCAGCACCACTGTATGAGGTGTCCAGGGGCTTGTCGTGTCCATTCCTGGGCAGCTCACTCACCTTTGGTCCCACTGGACACTCAGCTCTCACCTGTGGCTCCAAATAGTGTTTTCACATGACAGCAGCTTCGTCGCTTCGACAGGCGGGCTAAACCAAGTGAGGGTAGTCAGCGGGCCTCATACCCCGGTGACATAGGGACATCCCTGTCCTAGCATGCGAGGTCACCCCTGGCAGACTGGGCCCATGAGATCCAGTGGCCAGGAAGGAAGTTCTGCAACATTTAGTGGAGAGCGAAGGGCTTGACCAGGCAGGGAAGACATCATTATCATCATCTGCTGCAACCAAGCAGACCCCAGTTTGTGATGACTGTCTGTACCACTGGACCCAGCGCAATGGCTTTTCCACTTTAAAAACTCTCTTAGAACACAAGGCCATAAGGCACAGGAGCCGAATTAGGCCATTCAGCCCATCGGGTCTGATCCTCTATTCCATCATGGCTGGCCTCGGATCCCACTCGACCCCATACACCTGCCTTCTCGACATACCCTTTGTTGCCTTGACCAATCAGGGAACGATCAGCTTCTGCCTTAAGTATACCTGCGGACTTGGCCTCCACCGTGGTCTGTGGCAGGGCATTCCACAGATTCACTACTCTCTGGCTCAAAAAACTCCTCCTTACCTTTGTTCTAAATGGTTGCCCCTCAATTTTGAGGCTGTGCCTTCTAGTTTTGGATACCCCCACCATAGGAAACATCCTCTGCACATCCACCCTCTCGCACGGGGTTCCTATCATTGTCTATTATGATGGACAACCAACCAAAATTCAACAGGTTCAAGTCACTGGGTATACACTCAGTGACCGTGTACTGAGGTCTCTCCTGCACTTAATGAAGTTGCCACTGAGGTCTTCTGCTGTTGTTGCCCCTCCACTTCAAGTTTTGACATGTGCATTCAGAAACCCTCTCTGTATCATTCCTCTGTCGAGCTGTTCCGCTCCTCCTCTCTCCATCAGTTCCCCATCTTGCTTTTCAGACCCCTCTCTGTATCATTCCTCTGTCGAGCTGTTCCGCTCCTCCTCTCTCGATCACTTCCCCATCTTGCTTTTCAGACCCCTTTCTGTATCATTCCTCTGTTGAGCTGTTCCTCTCCTCCTCTCTCGATCACTTCCCCGCTGATCTACGGAAAAGGTCGAGGAATTTCTTGAGGTGTTTGAATGCAGAATTTCCATCCAGGACACTTGCAAAATGTTGGCAGCCAGTTCCCGGTGACTGATGTTTGGAGTGCATGGAAGGGTTGAGGAATTCTCACCCACATTGCTTGTCTGGATGCTGTGAATGGCAGAGATTGGGACTGGAATGGCGCTGGAAACAAAGGCTTGGACAGCTTGGCAGGGAGTTGCACGATGTAACAAAAAGGTGCCGCTGCTTCTTAATCGCTAAAACCGTCTGGGCAGCTTCATTAAACTCCTGATTGACATCAAATCTGTAAATTCATAAGATATAGGTGCAAAATTAAGCCATTTGGCTCATCGAGTCAGCTCCACCATTGAATCATGGCTGATCCTCAAGCCCTTTCCCCGTAACCTTTGATGTCACGTCCAGTCAACAATCTATCAATCTCTGCCTTAAATACATCCAACAACCTGGCCTCCACAGCTGCCAGTGGTGACAAATTCCACAAATTCACCACCCTCTGGTGAAAGAAATTTCTCTGCATCTCTGTTTTAAATGGACACCCTTCTATCCTGAGGCTTTGGCCTCTTGTCCTAGATTTCCCCACCATAGGAAACATCTTTTCCACATCTGCTCTGTCTAAGCCTTTCAACATTTGCAAGCTTTCAATAAGATCCCCCTCATCCTTCTAAATTCCAGCGTGTACAGACCCAAAGCCATCGAATGGTCCTTGTATGATAACCCTTTCATTCTCGGAATCATCCTTGTGAGCCTCCTCTGGATCCTCTCCAATGCCAGCACATCTTTTCTTAGACAAGGAGCCCAAAACTGCTCACAATACTCAAGGTGAGGCCTCACCAGTGCCTTATAAATCCTCAGCATCACATCCCTGCTCTTGTGTTCTAGACAGCTTGAAATGAATGCTAACATTGCATTTGTCTTCCTCACCACCGACTCTACCTGCAAGTTAATCATGTGGCTGTTCTGTACAAGTCATGCAGGTCTCATTTATTTATTGAGTTACAGTGTGGAATAGGCTCTTCATGCCCCTCAAGCTATGCCACCCAGCAAAACCCGATTTAACCCTAGCCTAATCATGGGTGAATTCACCTATCAAACAGTATGTCTTTGGACTGTGGGAGGAAACTGGAGCACCAGGAGGAAACCCATGCGGTCACGGGTAGAAACTCCCTACAGGCAGAAGCAGGAATTGAAACTGGGTCGCTGGTTCTCCCAAGCTGACGACTATGCTACCAAGCACTCATGATACATGAAGCTTTCCAAGTCAGCACAGAGTTTACGTGCCCCGGCATCATCACCGACTCGTGGGTTGGTGACACTGTGCATTCTGTGGTCCCACCAGTGTCAGGAGAATCTCAGCTGCATTCCCACAAATATCAGGGGAATCACAGCCCAGTGTAGTAATTATAGATTATCTGGAAGCTATTCTCATTTTCCAGGCTGAAGACATAAATAACAATGTAGTCTGGGCCTCTGGAGTACCTCCTTCATCTCTAAGCAACAGCATGTGGTTCTGACAATTGATGTTTATTTCTTTCTTGTATTGATCACCTTCTGGAAATTCATCCTGGATGTAAGTGACAATCGGAGAGTGATGGACAAGGGCGGATTTGCCACTCTGCAGCCTGCCAACCAAACTAAACTGGAACTGAGCAGCTTAAGGTTCATTCCTGAGTATTCATAAAAGTCTTGATCTCTGATAGGATGAGGCTTCTGGCTTCCTTTCCACTCAGTCCAGATCTGACCTTCTGTGTTTCTGCTACTTGACAGGATTATGGTGGCTTGGCATTATTTACCACCCAGCTGTGATGTACATGAATTTGCATCCTCATCCTGAACAAATAGCAGACCAACAAAAGATCATCAAACCACCTCAGAGACTGATTGAGAGTTGCTAAGTGAATAAGGGACTGTATTTACTCATTCCAATTGAGTTAGTGTGAATATCTTTGTTGGAAGACATTATTGTTCTTTGCAGGTTTATGAGGACATCTTATTGTGTTTGTGAAACCCCTTTTTACTGGGCATCTCTAGAGATACAACTCATTAGCCCCTTGCTAACAGCCACAGGACTCAGCAGTGAGAAAATCGCCTTCCTCAAAGTCCATACATCTCGGGTTGATATGACTTGGGTCCCACCAAAACCTGAAGATGGGATGTCTCAACCACCCAAACCCCGATCTCTGTGATACTATGTAAATACTGCCCCTACGCAATTAGCCATCAGCAAAAAATAATGGATTGTTCATGGCCTACAATTACAAAGAAAGTAAATCTACCCATTTTAGCTTTATTGAACAGTTATCAGGAAAAAGAAAAGAAAAAAAAGTTAAAGGGACCTATTACAGTTGACTTAGTCCAAATGTGCACAGAAGTTGGAGCTCATCTTGAAGTTCTCTTTAACTCTCGCGCTGGACCCACGGTCTGCGTGAAAACACACACCACCTTCTGAATGTCCCTTGAAATCCATCTCAAACAAACGGGCTCCCCCATGGGAGTATTGCTCCTTCCTCCTTGAAGCCATTCATCTGCACAAAGCACCTTGTGCAACAGGGACGGAACCCTCAGCCATCTTCCCTCTTGTCCTCTCCCATCACCCACCAAAAAAACCTTGATTCACACCAGAGTCTATCACAAAAACTCCCCCTGTTTATCACTCTTGTCTTCTGGTAGCTCAAGTTCCCCTGCTCCATGACTGAATTAAACTTCCTTCTTCCGTCGGCTCAAGCAGGTGCTGCCAAACATCTTCAACCTTCGCTGGTGCTATGAGGTGAGACCTCTCTCAGAAAGAGGTATCCTCGGTCACCCTAATAGTGTGCCGAGTACCCCAGGAGCAACCAACATCAGACTCATCGGTAGAAAACACATCTTCGTGTCCCAGCATCTTCTCAGTTTTCCATTCCTTGGACATTCTGACAAGTTTGGGTGTTCATGTCACTCTAGCTACTCCTCCAGGATGTAACATGACAGGTTTAGACTGGGGGCACCACACAGTTCCTCATTTCTGCTCATCGTCCTGCTTAGGAAGATCTTGCACCTTCTCAAAAGCAGCTCTGAACACAGGATGAATGGACAAGGTTTTCAAAATGTTTCGCTCCAATACTGCCATTTCTCTCCTTGCATGCCTTCTCACAATGGCAGTATTTGTCCCCTTTGTAACTGGATCTGGGCAGACCAACACTGGTGTGTCAATAGTCTCAGTTACTCCAACATCTGCTTCCAAAAGCTCCGGCATCAATGACAAGCAACCATCGTATGGGTACTTATCACTACTAAGCCTCCAAATCTCAAGGGCGCCGAGTGGCGTCAATGGTAAATGCATCAAATATATTGGTTGTTAAAAGAGCTGTAAATCAAAGTAGCTTGAGAACCTTTGTCAAGTTTGGCTTATCAAGCACTTTCAATCCATGTGGATACATCAGAGCTTGTCCCATCAAACCTTCAGGAATAGTGTTTTGTGCTTCAGTATTTCCCTTGATACACTGATAGGAACGTATCCTCTCCGAAACGTTAGCCCACTCCTCTAATGGTTTTCTCTGTAGTTTTACCTCTTTTCTTCACTGTTTGATTAACCTCTGATTTACTTTCCCAAGATTTTCCTATCCTTCACGCTCCCGCTTGAAGTATCCATCTTCTCTACAGTTGTAACAGAAAATACTGGTCACTTCCTTGGTCAAGAGACCCCACTCAGTAGCAGCCCTCGCCTTGGTATGTCCCACCATTGGGTCTGGCTTCCTGCCAGCCTTGTCATGCTTGGTAGCATCACCAACCGATATCATCTGAAATATCTGGGCCCTCAGATCTTTCATGACATCCTGCAAAACCCTTGATTGTGTGGCATCAAGAGTTGTTTTTGCAACAGAGGCTACTACCAAGGACTTTGTCCTGCTGACGGAGGCCTCCCACTCCTCCACCACGATTTCCTCCTCCCTAACTTCTCTAAGTAACTCGGTAAAAGATGGAGGAGGGCGTATCTTGTGAGTCACTCAAATACGCAGAGAAATCACGTCATGTGACAGTGAGCGCTTCGTAACTTGCTCCATTTTTCTCGGGCACTTGAATGCCCCTTCTGCAGCACAGACAGTCCAGCAGTTCTCCAACCTGAAACTGTAGGCAGACAACTTCTCTCCTTCCTCCTGGAATGTGTGCTTAAACTTCATCCGAAGATCAGCTGCATTTCCAGCAGAGCCAAAAGCATCTTCCAGAGCTTGCAGGTAATTAGCTGACGTGGCTAATGGATTTTCTGCCTTGAGGAACCTCACTATATCAGCCACTGGCCCCTTTAAGCTCTCTACCACTCCGTTTTTTCATATTATCTGAGCACAACTATTCATCCAGTAACTGCTCAGGCCAAGCCTCATATGCTTCCTCCACATCGGGTGTGGGCTTGACTCCGGAGAACACTCGCAGCTTTGGCTCTCTGCACATATACTTCTGCATTCATCAACCAGTGATGTAATAGCCAAAATGAGCTCAGAATTTAAATCAATCGCTGAAGGAGGCTCATTAGACCTCTCACATCAGACAAGTCCTTCCCCTCTCTTCGCAGAAATGAGAGCAACTTGTCTTTAAAGTCTCTGCCCTCAGCTACAGGAAACTCTCCTCCCAATTCTTCACCCTCGCCTCCACTCCCCTCTTCTCTAACAGTATGGACAGCTGTGGATAATTTCTCTGAATTGCGCTGAAGTTTCATAATCTCTGTGGCGTTCATATTCAAATATCTTAATGACTTTCCCAGACACCAATTTAAACACAGGCTTAAACACACAAACCGTTTAATCAATTCTTACAGCAGATATGCAGCATTCAGGGAACCAAATCCCAGACGATAACCCCCACAATGAAACCCCCTTTTACTGGGCCTCTCGCTAACAACCACTGGATTCGGCGGTGCGAAAACCACCTTTCTCAAACTCCACGTGTCTAGGGTCAGAATGCCTTGGGCCCCACCAAAACCAGGAAGTTGGGGTGTCTGGAGCACCTGAATCCTGACCTGTACAAATACTGTGTAAATACTGCCCCCATGTAATTAGCCGCTGGCAAGAAGTAACAGATTTATAAAGAAAGTATATTTACAAATTCAGACATTTATAAAGAAAGTATATTTACAAATTCAGCTTTATTGACCAGTTAGTAGGAAAAAGAAAAGTTTAAAAAATGAAAAGGGCCCATTACAGTTAACCCTGTCCAAATGTTGGAGCTCATCTTGAATTTGTCTTTAACTCACACGCTGGACTCACAGTCTGCATGAAAGCACACGCCACCCTCCGAATGTCGCTCGAAATCCACCTCAAACAAACAGGCTCCCCCACGGGAGTATTGGTCTTTCCTCCTAGAAGCCATTCATCTGCACAAAGCACCTTGTGCATCCTCAACCATCTTCCCTCCTGCCTTCTCCCAGCTCCCGCCAAAAAGACCTCGACTCACACCTGCGTCTATCACAAAAACCTCTCCGATTAGTGTTCTCTAGAACCTTCTCCCAATCCCACCATCCTGATTGGCTGACACAACATTGCCAAGTTGAACAACATAGCCCCTTATTAGTAAATCAAACCCAAACATGCTAAAAGCAGAACAGACTGCTGTTACAGAACCGCTAAAATTAAATACTTACAGTATAGCAGTAAACATCTTAACCAGGCCATTACTTTTGCTTTTTCTTTAAAGTGGAAAAATGTGTTATTATGTGTGTACGTAATAAAAAAACTTCAGTTTCCAGTGTGCGTTGCGGGCGGTTCACCAGGAACTGAAGGGGCATTGGTGTGCAGGCGGCAGGCACCAGCGTCGATCTATATCCAGGAGCTGGTCACACAAAGTCATGTGGAGCTCGAAGCCATGCACTGTATATAAATATGTGCCAGTTTGAAAACCCACACAAAATTTGTCTGTTTTAGAGAACATAACAAGACCTTAAGAACGTAAGAAATAGGAGCAGGAGTCGGCCATCTGGCCCGTTGAGCCTGCTCTGTCATTCAATAAGATCATGGCTGATCTGACCATGGACTCATCTCCACCTACCTGCCTTTTCCCCATAACTCTTAATGCCCCTCCAATGCAAACATCTGTCCCACCTTGTCTTAAATATATTTACTGAGCTAGCCTCCACTGTTTCACTGGGCAGAGAATTCCAGAGATTCACCGCTCTCTGGGAAAAGCAGTTCCTCCTCATCTCTGTCCTAAATCTACTCCCCCAAATCTTGAGGCTATATCCCCCTAGTTCTAGTCTCACCTACCAGTGGAAACAACTTTCCTGCCTCTATTTTGTCAATCCCTTTCATAACTTTATATGTTTCTATAAGATCTCCTCTCATTCTTCTGAATTCTAGTGAGTACAGTCCCAGGTGACTCAATCTCTCTTCACAGTCTAAACCCCTCATCTCTGGAATCAACCTGGTGAACCTCCTCTGCACCGCCTCCAAAGCCAGTATATCCTTCCTCAAGTAAGACAAGACCTGCACACAGTACTCCAGGTGCAGCCTTGCTAGTACCTGAACAGTTGCAGTATAACCTCCCTGCTCTTAAATCCTCTAGCAATAAAGGCCTAATTTGCTCTCTTGCCAGCCTGCCGTTCCTACAAACCAACTTTTTGTGATCCATGCACAAGCACTCCCAAGTCCCTCTGTACAGTAGCATGCTGCAATTTTTTACCATTTAAGTAATAATCTGCTCTTTCATTAAATCTATTGTTACTTTTTAAATGTCCGTAGCTTTGAGAAATACGGCAAAGTGATCAAAGATCAAGTATATTTTTTAAAGATTGACTTTATTCAGATTAAGTACTTACATGGAGAGTTGTGTGGCAGGGTGGGGATATGTCTCTACCACAGGTGTAAGGCACTCCTTCCCTCTGCTAGCCTTCAGTTCACCCTTGGGCAAGGTGTAGCACCTGCTTAGCACCCCCCAGTCAGGGTCACGTGAAACTATGAGAGCAGCTGGTGCACATCACAAGTCCTGGTTACGCCACCAATGCCAGGCAGACAATCTCTGATCTGTATTAATAATGGCTGGTGTCACCCGTCTTGTGAAGACACTGCCCACAAGAAGGCAATGGCAAGCCATTTCTGTGGAAAAATTTGCCAAAAACAATCACAGTCATGGAAAGACCATGATTGCCCACACACACAACAAAAATTTACTAAGATTAGGAATTTTGTTGTGCTGTGTTGGTCAGACCGTGGCATGTAACAAAAACAATAATGTTCAACAACTGTCACAAAGACAGTTACAGAAAATCTTTCCTACCAAATGCATTAAGCATATACAACATTTCATTTCCGTGTGACAGGAGAACACACATCATTGTACAATAGTCTCCACTTTATTATTTCATACATTATTATTGGGTACATTATTATTCTGTACTTTATTATTAGTTAAGTCTGCACACAGCTAAGTGTGTTTTTAAATGTTGCTGTTGTAACGAAGTAACCTTTCACTCAGGATCCATAAAGTATTTATTATTGGTATTATTAAAATAAAACTTTGAAGTATGGATAGGGAATAAAATATGCATAAATGCAAAAACAAGCATGAAAAAATATATGAGGCTAAGTGTGAAGGACTTTCACTCGCCTCAGTGCTGATCTGGCTCTGCGGTCGTGGCCCGCAGCAACCTGCGCTCGCCTCAGTGCTGATCTGGCTCTGTGGTCGTGGCCCGCAGCAATCTGCGCTCGTCTCAGTGCTGATCTGGCTCTGCGGTCGTGGCCCGCAGCAATCTGCGCTCGTCTCAGTGCTGATCTGGCTCTGCGGTCGTGGCCCGCAGCAATCTGCGCTCGTCTCAGTGCTGATCTGGCTCTGCGGTCGTGGCCCGCAGCAATCTGCGCTCGTCTCAGTGCTGATCTGGCTCTGCGGTCGTGGCCCGCAGCAATCTGCGCTCGTCTCAGTGCTGATCTGGCTCTGCGGTCGTGGCCCGCAGCAATCTGCGCTCGTCTCAGTGCTGAACTGGCTCTGAGGCCATGGCCGGCAGCAATCTGCGCTCGTCTCAGTGCTGAACTGGCTCTGTGGCCGTGGCCCGCAGCAATCTGCGCTCGTCTCAGTGCTGATCTGGCTCTGTGGTCGTGGCCCGCAGCAATCTGCGCTCGTCTCAGTGCTGAACTGGCTCTGTGGCCATGGCCGGCAGCAATCTGCGCTCGTCTCAGTGCTGATCTGGCTCTGCGGCCGTGGCCCGCAGCAATCTGCGCTCGTCTCAGTGCTGATCTGGCTCTGTGGCCATGGCCCGCAGCAATCTGCGCTCGTCTCAGTGCTGATCTGGCTCTGCGGCCATGGCCCGCAGCAATCTGCGCTCGTCTCAGTGCTGAACTGGCTCTGCGGTCGTGGCCCGCAGCAATCTGCGCTCGCCTCAGTGCTGATCTGGCTCTGTGGCCGTGGCCGGCAGCCATCAGGCTCCTGCACTGAGCTGGCTCAGTTACTGTGGAGTCACTTTCAGGGACCCTGCAGTTCATATTCTGTATATTACTTGTTTAAAATTATTTGTCCAATTTATTTCCCCCCACACATTGAGTGTTAGATGGTCTTTGTGGTGTGGGGTTTTCCTGTGCTTCTGTTGAGTGGCTGCCTGCAAGATGAATCTCAAGGCTGTATATGGTATACATTAATGTTGTTGAGTGCTGTTGACTCATGCCAACCCTATGGACAGCGTAGTTGTCCATAGGGTTTTTGTGTTAAGATATGGAAGTATATTGCCAGGCCTTCTTATGCGCAGATACCACTGTTGCCCAAATTGGGACCTGGCCATTTTCAAACTCAGGATCATCTGCCTTGAAGTCCAGTGCTAATGCCACAACACCACCGACCAGCCCATGGTATACATATTTTGATAATAAATGTACTCTGAATTTTGAAATTATTTTTCAATTACGGGTGTAGTACATTTACAAATATGTTAATTTATTACAATACCGTAGCTGTGATTTATGGGTTCAACTAACAGCATGGAATATTTTGACAGTGTGACAGTAATCTTATCCAGGACCATTAGAGATCAACACTTCTCAGCTGTGATTGTAAAACGTTCTCTTTGGCTCGACTTGCTGACATGAATACTGATTTCTCCTTCTGGTAATTTTCCCCCTTCCCTCTTCAATTCCCCATTCTGGTCTCTTCTCCTCACCTCCCCCTGGTGCCCCTCCTCTTTCCCTTCCTCCCATGGTCCACCCTCCTCTCCTATCAGATTCCTTTATCTCCAGCCCTTTACCTTTCCCACCTTCTTACTTCACCCCAACCCTCCACCTGATCTCACCTTCACCTTCTAGCTTGTCTTCCATTCCCTCACCTTCTTATATTGGCAACTTCCCCCTTCCTTCTCAGTCCTGAAGAGGGTGTCAGTCTGAAATGTCAACTGTTTATTAATTTCCACAGAGGCTGCCTGACCTGCCAAGTCCTCCAGCATTTTGTGTTGTGGTCTCTGAAACCTTCATTGGTTTACCATAGATAACAAAAATACCATGGCTACTTGAAAGAAAATTTACAGCTGGCTCAGCTGAAGAGCTTAAAAACAACACCAATGAGTGAGCAACAAGAAAACATTTCTGTACAATTTTTATTCTTAATTCCTTCTTGCTGACCACAAGTGAATATACATCATTTCCAAGGACAGGTTTCAGGGATGTTATAACATGGCGCTATGCAAAACCATAACAAATACTGTACAACATGTACACTACCAACTAGGGGGAATAACTTTGCAGCGTCAATTGCATTTTTAATGTGCATATACAGGCAGAATTAAAAATAGACATCCTAACTTTAAAACAAATCCTGAAACATGAACGGGCAATGAAAAAAAGGTAACAAAAATACAAAACGTTGTATCAAAAGTTTGTTAATAGATGGGTTTTTCTCAAGGTAAGGAATGTTGAACACTTCTCATTCCAATAATCAATTGGTGCAGGCTCGTTTTACTTGTCATGTGACAGGAAAAAAATACTACAGTTACGTACTTGACATCCATCCAACTAAATTATGGATTTACAAATACTCAACACATGCCAAAAACATCCACTTTCGGAATTTAACAAATACAGAGCACATTCAAAAATATGCTCAGAGGAAATCACTATGTACAAACTGCAGAGATTAAACCTCAGAATTAATAAAAAAAGATTTACAGAATTTTCTGCTGTGCAACAACACCAAAATTCAATTTTAAATGACTTACATAACATTAATGGGTGCCTGATTTTTTTCTATACATTAAATATGACACAATGGAGTGGCGACAACCATAGTACAATCTGTTCTTCGTTCAGTCCAGCTAAAGCACATTCTTCGGTGGTGGGCTTCTCATTGTCCCGAGCCAGGGCTCAGTTGGGTTTCATGGGGGCTTTCAGTCTTACTGCAGGGGCCGTTCGTACTTGCACCTTGGCCTGCTGGCCCTGTCCGTCAGAGGCTGCGGCAGGTGGGACCGGGCTCTGTGGGGTCGGGGCCTGGATCTGCGGAGAGGCGGCCGTCACTACTTGCTGCTGGATCAGCTGCTGCTGCTGCACCACCTGAGGTGCAGCTGCCGTAGGGATCACCTGGACCTGCTGGCCGGTCGTCGCCTGCGACAAGGTCATCGTCTGTGGCTGTGCCTGGACCTAAAGAGATCACCGAGAGGGCATCGCTTAGATTGCAAGTATTTCTTTAATATATTCCAATCCTTCAGTCTGGGACATGCATCCTTTTGACAAATCACCAATTAGTGTTTCCAATAGTGTGAGAGTCTAGGAACAGAGCACACAGCCTCAGAGTAGAGGGACATCCATTTAGAACAGAGACGAGGAGAGATTTCTTTAGCCAAGAGGGTGGTGAATCTGTAGAACTCATTACCACCGATGGCTGTAGAACCCCAATCATAGGGTGTATTAACAGTGGAGGTTGATAAGTTGTTGATTAGGAAAATATAAAAGGTTATGATGGGGAGAAGGCAGGAGAATGGGGTTGAGAGGGATAATAAATCAGCCATGATGGAATGGTGGAGCAGACTCGATGGCCAAATGGCCTAATTCTACCCCTGTGCCTTATGGTCTTGCTATTCAGCTGAGACACTGAAGGAAGCAAGCAGCCATACTGATGCTTCAACACTACAGTTGTGGTTTGGAAAAAATAAATATGGTGGTTTACTGGTCTCTCATTGATCCTGTTATAGTTAATATTCTACAGATTTGCCGAGTATGCCTGCAGGAAAGTGAAACTCAGGGTTATATATGGTGACATATATGTACTTTGATGATAATTTTGCTTTGAACTTTGAACTATTAATTATTTAAACAGATTGTTTCAGAATGGACTTGAGCAACATAGAGACACACCAACAACCTGTCCATGCTAGCCTTCTAGCCTTACCAAGGGGAATGAAGCATGCAGAATTATAGTTTTCATTATTATTCAGACACTTTTTGCCCTGTACAGAGCAGGAAAATGGAATGTTAAAATGCTAGCTCTGCCCTCTGGTCCTGGACTATTGGAAACAACAGCTGGTTCAATCAGTTTCAGAGATAGGCTTTAGTCTGGATGGATTTGAAGAGTGAGATGTTCAACTTTTTCATCTCCAAGTGAACAAGTAAATTAGAAAATCACAAATCTACAAGGGAGCTGCTTTGGACACAATCAAAGTAAGTAACTACTACAGAAATGGCTTGAAATCTTAGTTTGACTCTACCTGGGTCATGGTGTACAGTTTTCTGCATCATAAAGAGAAAGCAGATTTCTGTGAAAAAGGGCCATATGACCATAAGACAACCTCCCCTTAAATGCACTGTGACCTGGCCTCCACAGCCACCTGTAGCAAAAATTCCACAGATTCACCACCCTCTGGCTAAGAAACTCTTTCTCACCCCTGTTCTAAATGGATGTCCCTCGATTCTGAGGCTAGTCCCTCTGGTTCTAGATTCACCCACCAAAGGAAAGATCCTCTTTACATCCACTCTATCTATGCCTTTCAACATTTGGTAAGTTTCAATGAGATACCCCCTCATTCTTCTGAATTCCAGTGAGTACAGGCCCAGAGCCTTCAATCGCTGCTCACATGATATGCTTTTCATTCTCGTGAACTTCCTCTGAACCCTCTCCAATGTCAGCACATCCTTTACTAGGTCGCCTAAAACTGCTTACAATAATCCAAGTGAGGTCTCACCACTGCCTTATACAACCTCAGTATTTTATCTTTGCTTTTATATTCTAGTCCTCATGAAATGACAGCTAACATTGCATTTGCACTCCTCACTACAGATTCTAACAGCAAATTAACTTTTAGTGATTCCTGTAGGAGTACTCCCAAATCTTTTTGCACCTTAGATTTTTAAATTTTCTCCTTGTTCAGAAAATAGACTATGCTTTTATTTTTTCTACCAAAAAGCATGACCATACACTTCCTGACACTATATTCCATCTGCCACCTTTTTGCCCATTCTCCCAATCTTCTGCAGCCTCTCTGCTTCCTCAACACTACTTGCCCCTCCACCTATCTTTGTGCTGTCCACAAACTTGGCCACAAAACCATCACTTTCTTCATCCAAATCATTGACATACAAAGTAAAAAGAAGCAGTCTCAACTCAGACCCCCATGGAAAACCATGAGTCACGGGTAGACAATCCAAAAAGGATCCCTTTATTCCCACTCCAAAGGAGTTAGAGGATCTATCAGAATGTAGAGGAAATGACAATCAGAGGACAGAACAGACTGGACTTGTTCCTCGGGAAAAGAGAAGCACAAGAGGTGACTCAAAGAAATTTTTCAAAGTTGTCAAAGTCTTCCAACAGGATAGAGATAGAGACAATATTTCCACTTCAAGAAGAAGACACAACTTGGGATCATAATGATTGAATAGACTTTAATAAATACAAAAGGACACCATTTGTTTGATTAGAGGGTTGAGAATGTGCAGCTTTTTTCCAGACGGATTAGTTGAGAGGCAAGAGGAGAAAATTGTGGCGCGATTATCAAGAGCAATGCTAAGGCGCTTAGGTGAAGCACATGGACTAGCATTAAACAGTCTTCATTTGCAGCCCACCTATATGCTGTATTTTTGCCCACATACATAATCTAGATCGAGGGATATGATTCGGTAGACCCCACTTTACCAGCTCAGTCAAAAGCTTTGTAGAGTTCAGCCAGGGGACAGTGGGTATCCTTCTGTGCGATATCAAAGATTATCAGAAAGCAAAGATGGAGAACTGAAGTTACTTGCACATACTGGAAAAGCTGGAGATGTTCTTGTTAGAGCACAAGGATTGAAATGTGTCTTTTTATAAGTTTTAATAAATAACTATTATTAGAAAGTGCTGTAACCAGAGAAGAGACATAGGATTGAGAAGGGGAGGCAACGAGTTGTGATCAGGAAGGACAGTGAAATACATTCAAGTAGAACTTTCAAATGGCAGTTGATAAATATATAAAGAGTAACATTAGCAAGCAGGGAGACTAAGTGGACTTATTTCAAAGGGCAGGCAGAGCACAGTGGTGAAACTGGCTTCCTCCTGTTTTAAATGACTCCATGCTCTAGAAACAAGCTCTCGAGTCCCTTCCTCAACTCATCTCAACATGGGAGATGTACACCTGGGAAGAATAGCCAACACACAACAAGGCATGCAGAAGATAAACTGGCAAGAGAAAAAAAGTATAGGTAGGAGAGGAAAAAAACTCGATGGAGGAAACAGTGCAACACTTCCTCTTTCATGGTGGAACTCGGAGTCCTGCCACTGTGCAGAGATTGTAGAGATAGGAAAAGGTGTAGATACCTGGTGAGCCGTTGATACCATCTGCTGGATACTCCCCACACTTGCTTGCTGTTGAACCATTTGTGGAAGTTTTGTAACCTATTGAATAATAGCAGGGTATTATAACTTCAAAGAATTATTTTGCTTCTGTTTCAGAGGTCATGGAGGAGAATATATTGTAAAACAAAAGAAATGCTGACCAATCACATCTGTGTTTCAGACAGCGAGAAAGAAGAAGTAGCAGTGGGCAGAAAAATGCAGAAACAGAGCAAAGAGTCCACCCAATTCCCAGGAAGCAGAGTGAGACTCCACATCAACTCCGTGGATCGGCAGCAACTAAGACAATCGTAAACACTGTAGGCCTCAGGAGAGGGTCAGCAACTTTAAATTTCTGTGTGTTACTATTTCAGCAGACCTGTCCTGAACCCAGCCCACAAGTGCAATTGTGAAGAAAGCACGGCAGTGTCTCTACTTCCTTAGGAGTCTGCAGAGATTCAGCACCACATTTAAAACTTTAAATGTGTGATGGAGAGTATATTGACTGGCTGCATCACAGCTTGGTATGGAAACATCAATGCCTTTGAACGGAAAATCCTGAAAAACGCAGTGGATTCGACCCAGTATATCACTGGTAAAGCCTTCCCAACCACTGAGTACATTTACATGAAACGCTGTCATGAGAAAGCAGCATCCATCATCAAAGACCTCCACCACCCAGGCCAAGCTCTCTCAGGCTGCTGCCATCGGGTAGAAGGTACAAAAGCCTCAGGTTGCACCACAAGGTTCAAGAACATTTACTACCTCACAACCATCAGGCAACAGAAGTGGATAACTACACTCACTTGCCCATCCATTGAGATGTTCCCACAACCAATGATCTCACTAAGGACTCTTTATCTCGTGTTCTCATTATTTATTGCTACTTATTTATATCTGCACAGTTTGTTGTCTTCTGCACTCTGGTTAATTTTTCATTAATCCTGCTATAGTTACTATTCTATAGATTTGCTGAGTATGCCCACAGGAAAATGAATCTTAGGGTTGTATGTTGTGACATATTTGTATTTTTATAATAAAATTACTTTGAACTTTCAACAAACATCATATAAACAGGCTGTTAAAACAATGAGCAACTGTATCACTTTATAGGTTCTGTGTAAGTAAAATTGCAAAGAGATGTGCAAACTTATGAAAGATAAAAGAGCTGTCCTTTTAACCTCCTGAGACTGACTGACTGGAGCCTGGAGAAGCTCCTAATAATTATTACCTACAGATCTAACGAAGTATATTCATTCAGCTTCAACTCAAAAGGTGAAGCATTCAATTAAGATAATGTTCATTATTTGTCCAAAAAGATAGCAGGATTTTAATGCAGCTTTCCAGCCTCAGTTCATTGTTCATGCTTACATATTTGGCATCGTAAAGGTGCTTAATTTATATGTTTATAGTCTGAGAGTATGAGGTGTATGTAGTGACCAAGCAGGGAGGGGTAGGACCTTTGGTGATGGGGTTTGTCATGTCCACTACTTACTTAGGTCCCCACCAGACACTCAGCTCTCACCTGTGGCTCCAAGTAGCGGTTTGTGTGCAACAGCGGCCCACCCTGGTGTATTGTCGTGACAGGCAGGCTAAAACAGGTGAGGGTAGCTGGCAGGCCCCATCCCCTGGGCTCCAGCGGACTGGGTGGATGAGATCTGCAGTGAGATCCAACAGCCAGGAAAGTGGCTCTGCCATGTATCGGTTGAGCAAAGGGCACGACAAGACACAGAGGAAATCACGGTCATCCACTGCGACCAAGAAAGAGCCCAATATGTTTGCACCACTGGACCCGGATTTCTGAGATTAGGAGAGTGGAAGTATCCCAGTGCCACAGCTTTTCCATTTTAAAATCTCGCCCGTACAGGCTTCCAGTCATTGTCAGATATGACGTTCAACCACCATTCATATGGAAGTGGGCTGTTAACTTTCTCTGTTCTCTCCCCTCCCATCGGCAGAAGATACAAAAGCCTGAAAAACATGTACCACCAGGCTCAAAGATAACTTCTGTCTGGCTGTCATATGAACACTGAATGGCTTCCCAGTAAAATGGACCCTTAGAGAAAAGACTACTTATTTGTCACATGTATCTCGGAACAGTGAAATGCATCGTTTATCTCAAGTTAAATCATCAAAGATGTGCTGGGGGCAGCCTGCAAGTGTCAACACGTTTCCGGTGCTCAGAACTTACAACCCTTACATCTTGGGAATCGAACCTGATGCTTGAAGGAAACTGTAACACCTTACTCTGCATTCTATTATTGTTTTACTGTGTACTACCTCAATAATGGTTCCATGAGGTTGTAGTGGGGATAAGCTCCCATTACCTATTAAAGAGCTCCCAATGGCGTCCACCTCAAATAGCCTCTGATAACCAAGTCCAGCTCCTGGCCTTCATGTGTGACTGGAGAGACATGGATGGATTACTGTCACCTCAAACCAGTTGCTTTAGGCAGATGGGGCTGGGCAGCTCATCTAGGACAAGGAAACCTCTGATCTCAAACCTCTGCTGCCTTGCAGCTATACCCACTCATGGAGAAGGCTTTGGGAGTAAACCCTGAGGGAAAAAATCCAGACCTGGAGTCCCTAAGGCAGTCTGACGTTGAGTTTAAACACTGGCAATTCCTGCAATGTTGCTGGTGCCCAACTGCATTGGTTTCTGCTGTTCCTTTGGGTTCATCAGATGCATGGAGGGTGGGGGGGGGGGGGGGGGGGGCTTGCTACATGGGCAACATCTATGGTTGACCCTGATCGGCAGAGACCTCACTCACTCAGCCCAACAATCAGATGTAATCGATTGATCTGTTGGGGTGAAGGCAGGTTCTTCACTGTACACTGGTACATATGAAAATAATAAACAACTTTAATGAAGCAAGGTCAGACAAATGGCTGCACAATAAACTCAGTCTGAGCTATATCGACTCAATGTCATCTGAAGCTTCCCTGACTTGCCAATTACTTGCTTCAAATTTTAATGACAAACTCCCTTCTTGGGTAAATCTCTTTCTACCATTAAGCACATCTACATGACATGCTGTTGTAGGAAAGCAGCAACCATCATCAGAGACCCCCACCATCCCGGCCATACACTCTTCTCCCTGCTATCATCAGGAAGGAGGTACAGGAGCCTCAGGTCCCACACCACCAGGTTCAGGAACAGTTATTACCCCTCAACCATCAGGCTCTTGAAGCAAAAGGGATAACTTCACGCCCCATCATTGAACTGTTCCCACAACCGTGGACTCACTTTCAAGAACTCATCATCTCATTTTATCAATATTTGTTGCTTATTCATTTATTTATATTATTCTTCCTTTTTGTATTTGCATAGTTTGTTGTCTTTCGCATACAAGTTGGTGCAGTCTTTCGTTGATTCTATTATGGATTTATTGAGTATGCCCTCAAGAAAATGAATTTCAGATTGTATTTGGTGGCATAGAGAAACAGTCGGCCCTCCTTATCTGCGGACAAATGATTCTGGGACCCCCTGAGGATACCAAAAAACGCGGTTGCTCAAGTCCCTTATTTAACCTGTCTCAGTCCGATGGACTTTAGGACCTGGCGCAGCTCTGAATCTGCAGGGTTTCTGTTCACGAAAATAATCATGATCATGATTAAAAATAAAGTGCAAGTAATAAAGCGATCGGAAAGAGATGAAACGCTATCAGTCATTGGAAAAGCGTTAGGCTACAGTCAGTCAACGATCAGAACAATTTTAATGGAGCATGTGAAAGGCCCTGCCCCGATGAAAGCAACAATTATTACTAAGCAATGCAGTGGCTTAATTATTGAAATACATACGTTTCTTAAATGTTTTATTTGCATAGAAAGGTAAAATATATACTATATACAAAGACAAATGTTTGACTAACTGATGCTAAATAATACCAGATGTACCTGTTCCAACTTCAAATCCGACTTAAAGACGGACTCAGGAACGGTCCTCATTCATAACCTGGGGACTGCCTGTACTTCTAAATCATCTCTAGATTACTTATAATACCTAATGCAATGTAAATGCTATGTAAATAGCTGTTATACTGTATTGTTTAGGGAATAATGAGAAGAAAAAGTAGTCTGTACATGCTCAAACAATGAGTGCTGGAGAGAGAACTCCCAGGTTTTCCTGATCCGCAGTTGGTTGAGTCTGCACATGCGGAATCCGCAGATAAGGAGGGCCGACTGTACTTAGATAAGTTTACTTTGAACTTTAAAAGTAATAAGGGACAGAAGTATAATCTTAAAGATTAACATGATGTAGTCACCAGTGTTTTGCCTTGACTGTCTACAGGAGGGATGAGTATTGAATTCGAAAAGCTTGAGGGTGTAAGAGGAACTAAAATCCCCATGGAAAAAGAGGGATTCCCTTTCTGAAAAGACAAAGGCTTTTTGCAACAGCTCCTTGGTCTCAGTGGCACTTCTACCGGTAGTAAGATTCTGATGCAATTGCAGGTTATATAAATTCTCAGACTGCTCTGGTGGGAACCAGCTCCCTGAATTATCCATCCATTAACACCACCAGGCTCAAGGACAGCTTCTAACCCACTGTTATCAGACTCTTGAATGGATCCAAGTACAATAAATAAATTCTTGGCCTCATAATCTACCTCATTAAGACCTTGGCATGCGATTTATTTAAATATCCATCTAGTTAGTTAGTTAGAATTACAGCGTGCAATAGGCCCTTCCAAACAACCAGCCACAGCACTCAGCAACACAATTATTTAACCTGAACCTAATCACAGGACCAATTAACCTACTAACCGGTACGCCTACGGACTGTGGGAGGAAACCAGAGCACCTGAGGAAACCCACATGCTCACAGGATGGATATACAAACTTCTTCCAGAGGAAGCTGGAACTGAACTCTGACATCCCATGTTAAGATGGACTCTGGGCCCTACTATCTACCTTGATACGATCATGCACTTTATCGCTTATCTGCACTGTACTTTCTTGGAAGGTTTTACAGTCAATTGTTCTTATTTTACTTCATTTTGGCTCGATGATTTGATCTTATGAACAATGTGCAAGACATGGCTTTTCATTGTATCCTGGTACATATGACTATCATAACCAATTACCAATTTATCATTGTCCAAACAGCGCACCAAAGTGACTGAACCCAACGTTTGGACGACAATTTAAGCACTGGGCTGAATCGAAAGGTCAGGTATAGGCTGAATCATGGCAGTGGAGACCAGGCCCCACAGCGTATCAAAACAACTGAACCCGATGTTTGGACAACGATGTAGGCACCGGGCTAGATTGAAAAGGTCAGGGTGTAGGGGGCCGAGGCGAGGGATGGGCCGGCTCAGTTTGCTGCTACACAACGTTTACTCAGCTCTGTGCTGAACTAAGGATTTGTAGACAGACTCTCTCTGTGAACTTCAGTTCAAATCACTGTTTGGTCGCGCTTATTGTTTGCGTGATTTGTTTTTCTCTTAATCTTTTCTCTGCATATTGGTTGTTTTGACGGTCTTTTTATGGCCACTTTTGGGTTTCTTTGTTACGTGGCTGCCTGTTAGGAGATGAATCTCAAAGTTGTATAATGTATACCAGGTTATACATTGACAATAAATGTACTTTGAACTGTAACCAGTTACCTGAATCTGTGCCTGCATCTGCTGTGGTCCTGTCTGCTTCTGGGCCTGAGCGCCCAGGAACTGCGGCTTCATTCCTGACTGAAGCTGGCTGGTGGTGTAAGTAACCTTTTGTTGCTGTTGCTGTTGTTGCGATTGCACTGTAACCTGTTGTGTTATCTAAAACCGGGGTACAAGTCAGAGGCAATATCAAAACGGGTGTTACCCCAGATCACCCCTGTACATCCTTCCTCAGAGTGGGGTCAAGCACGGTTTAAAGGCCGATACTAAACACAACACGCCTTGACGATCAAAGGTTCACCAAAAGTATGGAATAGGAAACTGCATCTAGAGCCCCCGCCCCTTCTCCTCACACTCCCTCCCCCAAACACCAATAACAAAGAAAACAATAGCAGCCTCATTGACAGAGAAAGAGAAAACAAGCAAGGGAAGAAAGAGGAAATGAGAAGGGAGAGGTTGTGGGGAGGGAAGGTATGTAATGGTCTTTGGCCAGAACTGTCTACTTCCTTTCGGAGGTCAGAGCATACTTAGAGTATCATGAGCAATTTTGGGCCCCTTACCTAAGAAAAGATGTGCTGGCATTGGAAAGGGTCGAGGATGATTCTAGGAATGAGAGGGTTAATGTATGAAGATTGTTTGATGGCTTTGGGCCTGTATTTGTTGAAGTTCAGAAGAATGGGGGGGGGGGGGGGGGAGAGATCTCACTGAAACCTATCGAATATCAAAAGGCTAGATAGAGTGGATGTGGAGAAGAGTGTAGGACCAGTGGGCACAGTATCAGAATAGAGGGGTGTCCGTTTAGAACAGAGATGAGGAGGAATTTCTTTCACCAGAAAATGGTGAATCTGTGGAATTCATTGCCATAGATGGCTGTGGAGGTCAAGTCATTGGGTATATTTAAAGTGGAGGTTGATAGATTATTGATTAGTCAAGGCACCAAAGGTTACGGGAGAAGGCAGGAGAATGGGGTTGAGTGGGATAATAAATCAGCCATGATGGAATGGTGGAGCAGACTCGATACCAAATTGCCTAATTCTGCTTCTTTGTCTTATGGTCTTTCTCTCTCTTGACCATGCTTGTCTAACCTGCTGAGTTTGGTGACTTGATAGAGATGTACAAGATAGTAAAAGTGGACAGCCAGAAACTTGTTTCTCCCAGGACAGAAATGGCCAACATTTGAACGACATAGTTGAAGGTGTTTGGAGGAAAGTGGCAGTGGGGTGAAGTATGTCAAAAAGATTTGAGGGTACAGTAAAGAAGGTAGATATGGTGTATCTGGATTTCCCTAAGGTGGGACAAAAAAGGTAATTCCATTCTCCACTCACGTGACCTGCCATCCTTCTGGATTTGTTTTAGTGTGACGTGAACTTCACTGTGCCTCCATGATTGGTTAGAGGACATTCAGAGAGAGGTGAACACCAAATGAGCTCTAGCCACCCCTACGCACACCCCCCCCCACCATTCCCCTCAACAGTTTCACAAGCTGGTTAAGTGGATCCTACCTTCTGCTGTGCTGTGATAGTGGCAGCCTGGATGGCAGCTTGTCCCTGCGTTACCTGCGACTGGCCTGCTTTCTGCTGCTGCTGCTGCTGCTGCTGCTTGAACTTCAGAAGCTGCTGCACCTGCATCTGCGAGAAGTGTGATGGTATGGCAGCCTTCACCACCGTCTGTCCTCCTGCTGAAGCAAAAGTGAGAAAGCAAACATTATGCAGTTTAACAGTGGCACATTGCCTGCTCAAGGAGTTTACTGTTGTGTATATCACCATTGTCTATACCTCCCACACCCTGAGCGCTAACGGCAAGAACACACTGGGAATGCTTTACAATATACTCAGCTCTCTACAAAACAAGTCTCTTCACAATAATACACACAAAATACTGGAGAAACTCAGCAGACCAGGCAGCGTCTATGGAAATGAATAAACAGTCAATGTTTTGAGCTGAGACCCTTAATCAAAACTCCAGGATTTTATGTGTTACTCTAGATTTTCCGATCTGTAGAAACATCCACTTCAATTATCCACAAAACGGTGGAGGAACTCAGTGGACCAGGCAGCATCTTGGGAAAAGCATAAACAGTTGACGTCTTAGGCCAAGACCTTTCATCAACACAGTCCATAAATGCTGCCTGGCCTGCTGAGTTCCTCCAGCATCTAGTGTGTGTTGCTTTGGATTTCCAGCATCTTCAGATTTTCTCATGTTTGCAAGACTTCAGTCATGTTACTTACAGTGTTTTTTAAAAAATCAGATTCGGACAAAAATCATTTTGTTCTCTTTTACACTCGTGTACTGAATAATAACAATAAACAATCTTGAACATTTACAAATTTACAGATTTGCTAGGAGAGCAAATAGCCAATTGAAATCTCTCCATTTGCCCCTGTTCAGAGCAATAATCTATCCCAACTTGGTATTTTGAAAGGAACAACAGACTCCGATTCCACCTCCACATTCTATGTCATTAGAACAGTGTGTTCTATTATTCTGATAATAATCCTAAATTTTGGTAACCATTTCTACTGCCATTAACAGAAGTTTATTTATTTACAGTACTGGGCAAAAGTCTTAGACACACAGATATAGCTAGGGTGCCTAAGCCTTTTGCAAGGTACTATATTTGTCAACGTGGAGTGCCACGGGAGGGGTGCAGAATAGGTGGCAGAGGAGTGCTGGTGGCGGGGGGGGGGGTGGGTGGTGTGGGTGCAGACACACCTACCCATGAGACACCAGGTAGATCATCTGATTCTAAACTATTACTTTATTGATCATTACAGAATGTCTCTTTGGTGCTTCCCGCTCCCTCCCCACTTTCCCTAACCATGATCCCCTCTCCCTGCCCCCTTCCCACTCTCAATCCACAATAGAGACCCATATCCAAATCAGTTTTATCATCACTTACATATGTCATGAAATCTGTTTTCTTTGCAGCAGCAGCATAGTGCAATACATAAACTTACTATAGTAGTGTACAAAATTCTAAGGCACCCTAGCTGTATATACGTGCCCAAGACTTCTACTCAGTAGTGTATCTATCTAGAGATAACAGTGAGGATTAGGCCCTTTTACCCTTCAAGCTGCATCACCCAGGAACTTCTAACAAATCCTATTTAACCCTAGCCTAATCACAGGACAACTAAAAATGACCAATTAACCTACTAACCAATACATCTTCAGACTGTAGGAGAAAACCAGAGCACCCAGAGAAAACCCACATGTTCGACGGGAAGGACCTAGAGACTCCTTACAGAGCATGCTGGGATTTAATTCCGATGCCCAGCTGCAATAGCGTCATGCTAACTGATATGCTACTTTAATGCCAATTTAGTCTCTAACTCCCCCTGAATTGTGTGGAGAGCTGGGTGGGTTTCATAGTTTTTTTGATATTATTGTTGACATACTATATATTATCCACAATGATAATTGGACATTGATAATCAGATTCAGATTTATTTATCACATGTACATCAAAACCTACAGTGAAATTTGTGTTATTAGCAACTAACACACCCGAAGATGTGTTGGAGACAGCCTGCAAGATAATCCCTCCATTCTTCTGAGCACTACCCAGTTTGGAGGTAGGATAAAGAGAGGTCATCCTAGGTGAATGGATGACCCAGAGTGTGAGATAAAGGTCTGGTTCCATTCACCAGGTCACTTAGAACCTCCTCATTCACAGGGATTCAAAGATTTCCAGACAAGAGCTGACACTTACTGTTCTTTTGTGGGAGGGAAGGGTTAGACTGATCTTCCAGTAGGTTAGAGGGTCAGAACATTATGGACCGAAGTACTGTGCTATACTGTTCTATTTTCTTGTTTATTTATTTTGAGATACAGAGTGGAATAGATCCCTCCTGTCCTTTGAGCTGCACTGCCCGACAATTCCGATTTAACCCTAATCTAATCACCTGACCATTTACAAAGACCAATTAACCTACCACTATGTCTTTGGACTGAGGGAGGACACCAGAGCGCTTGGAGAAAACCCATGCGTTCCTCAGGTACAAAGACTTCTTACAGAGGACTCCAGTCACGAACTCTGAACTCTAATGCCCTGAGCTGTAAAAGTGTTGCACTAACCAATACACCATTATGCACCAAGTTTTACTGACAGAACTGCCACAATAATATATCAAGATAGTGAAAAACTTCAGCTAGAAGGCCATTTAGGCAGATCACTCCATTTGCAGTATCACACCATGCACAATGTAGAGCAGATCATAGTATGTGTCAGATGCTGGAAATCCTGACCCAACATGCACAAAGTGCTGAATTGAGGTTACTGGAACACTAAGGCCATGGAAATATTAGCTGCATCACCTCTCACTATCGATCAGTGTATTAAATTTCTCAATCAATTTGTACTGAATACAGGAAATGGGATGTTATGTTGAAGTTGTATGAGACATTGGTGAGGCTTAATCTGGAGTAGTGTGTGCAGTTTTGGTCACCTAACTACAGGAAAGATATAAATAAAGTTGAAAGTGTACAGAGAAATCTACAAGGATGTCATTGGGACTAAAGGATCTGAGTTATAAGGAAAGACTGAATAGATTGAGAGTTTATTCCTTGGAATGTAGAAGATTGAAAGATTTGATAAAGGTATTTAAAATTATGAGGGGTATAGATAAGAGTAAATGCAAGCAGGCTTTTTCTAATGAGGTTGAGTGGAACTACAACTAGAGGTCATGCGTTAAGACTGAAAAGTTTAAGGGGAACATGAGGGGAAACTTCTTCACTTAGAGGGTGGTGAGAGTGTGGAACAAGCTGCCAGTGTGAGTGGTACATATGAGCCCAATTTCAATGTTTAAGAGAAGTATGGATATGTACATTGATGGTAGGGGTATGGAGAGCTATGGTCCAGGTGGAAGTCAATGGGAATAGCATTTTAAAAGGTTTCGGCATGGACTAGACGGACTGAAGAGCCTGGTTCCGTGCTGTACTTTTCTATGACTTGAATTTGAACAAGTGAATGTTACTTCAGATGCAGCTAGTTGAAATGACTTACATTTGCCAAGAAACTGGTTATTAATTACCTGCTGATCCTTTTTGGGGCTGCCCAATAGCCATGCTAATTCCAGCCACAGTAACAGGAAGGGTTGTCACACCCGAGGACACTACCGCTGTGGGGACAGACACAACCGGTGGCTTTGTCAGGGTGACTTGCGCAGTTGGTGTTGGCTGTGCCTGAATTTGCCCTTGTGCTTGAAGCTGTGACGTGGAAACTCTGGCCTGGGGAAAGCAAAGAAAGATTTTTTTTTAAATTTCACAAAGGAAGTCACACAATGCCCAGCAACACTAAATCAATATTAGAATCAGGTTTAAAATCACTGCCATATGTTGAGAAATCTGTTGTCTTGCAGCAGCAGTGTACTGCAATGCACAAGACCATAAGATATAGAAGTAGAATTAGGTCATTCAGCCCATTGAGTCTGCTCTACCAGTCTGATCACATTTTAGGTCATATTTATGAAGAAATGCAGAAAATTCTACAAGGTTCTCAAGCTTTCTAGCACTACTGTAGCCCTTATTACAAAATCAACTTACTGAATAAATTGGTGTTTCCTGCACCCTCCACTCTCCCTTCCCCTTTTCCCGCTCCCTGCCCCCTTCCCATTCTCAGTCCTCAACAGAAACCCATATCAGAATTAGGTTTATCTTTACTCATGCCTGACATGAATTTTTTTTAGCAGCAGTACAGTGCAATACATAGAATTACTAGAGTTCTGTGCATAGATATATATTAAATAAAATAACAAATATCCTGACATAAATTAGTGATAATAAGCCTGATTCTGATCAGAAGGTCAAATTCACTGTCTCGCTGCTCTCTCTGTTCAGTGGTTTGTTGTTCATTTACTGTCCACATGCAGTCCTCTGAACGTAGTCAGTAATTTGAGATTCCTAAAGCAGCAACATCAGTGAATGCAGTGGACACTAACTATATCTCATTACAAATATATTTAAATTTCAAATTCCTGGTGTCAACTTCTGAGGATCTAACCTTGTCCCAACAGTATATTAATATAGCTATGAAAAAGCCCTACAGCAGCTATTTTTTATTAAGAATTTGAAGAAATTTTGTTAGACATCAAAGACACTTGCAAATGTCTACAGATGTACTGTGGAGAGCATTCTGACTGCTGCATCACTGTCCGGTATGGGTGGGCTACTGCACAGGATTGAAGTGAGCTGCGGAGTTGTAAACCTAGGCATCTCTGTTATGTGCACTACTCTCTATAGTATCCAAGACATCTTCAAGGAATGATGCCTCAAAAAGGTGGCATCCATCATTAAGGACCTCTACCAACCAGAATATGCCTTGCTCACATTACTACCATCAGGGAGGAGGTACAAGAGCCTGAAGACACACAATTAACAATTCAGGAACAGCTTCTTCCCATCTGTCATCCAATTTTTGAATGGACAACAAACCCATGAACACAACAACCTCACTATTTTTTTTTAATTCTCTGTTTTGTCACTGCTTATTTAGTTTAACTATTTTATATATATAGTGCAATTTACAGTTTTTTGCTCTATTATCATGCATTGCATTGTACAGCTGCAGTGACATCAAAAAATTTCATGACATTTGCTGCTGATAAAAATGAGTTAGTAGATGCTTCCAGGTCACAAGCCCTTCCACAGTCTGTTCAAATGGTGAACTACATTCAGTGGAAACTTTTAATGTGGGTATAACTTACAATGCGGGCGACTGGAAGATTGGTTACAGGACTGGTGAGGACAGCGCTCCTCTGCGTCACCTGTGCCAACTGCTGCTGTTGTTTCTGTTTGAGTTTTAAGACATGATCCTAACAAAAGAAATATACAAGTCAGATACATCCAAGAGTTTCCTAAAGAATAGTAAGAAATCCACATCCTCGACACAACAGAGGAAACATAGCTCAACTGGGCATTTCTGACTTAATATCGATCATTATTGGGGATAGTTGCGAATGTCACCATTATTTGCAAGTGGAAATTAAAAACGTATACAGAAATAAATGTACATCACCTAGGATCCAGACATAGAACTTTCAAGCAGAACTAACTACACTCAGATGTCCCAAAATAAGCTACAACTACACAAGTACTTTTCCAAAGTACAGTCTCCAATACACTATCTGAGATGGAGCAGACAATTTGTAAACAATGTCAAACACTGAGCAAAGTACCAAAATCAGAATAGAAAATACTGTCAACAATGCTTGTAGAGTGCGAAAGAGACGCACACAGAGAAGGGGAGGGAGAGAGGGGCAGAGAGCAGAAGAGAAGGGGGGCAAGGGGCAGAGTGTGAAGAGGAGGGAAGGAGGGAGAGCAGAGAAATGAGAAGGAAAGGAGGAAGAGTGGGGAGAGGAGGGAAGGAGGGACAGCAGGGAGAGCAGGAGAGGAGGAGAAGGAGGGGAGAGAGTGAGAGATGGGAGAGGAGAAACGAGAGAGGGAGAGAACACACAAGATCATTGCTGTTTCATTAGTTTTAATGAAATACTGACTACTCCTCTCTTCACTGATGGTACCTAACTTGTGGGGTGTTTTTCCACTTTTATTTCAATCTCATTATCAATAGGGTTTTTGCAAATGAGTTCTTTAAGGAAATTGACTTGAGGGATAAACATTGCTTGAAAGTTGAATGGAGAAGAAGTCCATGTTTATTTATTGGGCGACCTTATTAGAAGGCAGATGGAGCTTGATTCATGGTGAACCTGAAAGACAAAACTCCTTGCTAGAGTAGTGTCTTTTCAGTCCAAGGAGTAACATCCTGGGCTTTTTTCTTACTCTGAAGACTGAACAAGTGACCTTAACCTTCAGATACCGAGGCAGGAATGTTACCCACTGATGTCTAAATACCACTCACATATTCATCTGTAATGACAACCAATACGCCTCTCTCACACAGGTGCTGTATAAGACACTTTCTCAAATATAGAACACACAAGAGATTTTGCCGAAGCTGGAAATTCAGTGCAACACACACAAAATACTGGAGGAACTCAGCAGATCAGACAGCATCTACGGAAATGAATAAACAGTCGACATTTCAGGCCAAGAGGCCGATGTCCTTCATAGAGTGCTGATGAAGGGTCTCAGCCCAAAATACCGACTGTTTATTCATTTCCATGGATCTGCCTGACCTGCTGAGTATCTCCAACATTGTGTGTGTGTGTCTCATATATAGTTGTGGCTTTAATCTTACCGGCATTTTTTGGACTCCCTTCAGCTGTGCTGAGGGTTGAGACTGGGGCTGGATTTGCTGGACTTGTACGGGAGCAGTCTGTGGCTGTCTGAAGAGCTGAATCTGTGCTTGAGGAATGGGTTTTCCTGTGGTCAGCTGGATGCCTGTAGCTGAAGATGAAAATGGATGAATAAGTCATCAAGTTGAGCTGATGACGATCTCAGGTGTCTGAGAGTTTTATTAAAGTAGCCAGAGGTAACACACAAAGCTAAACTGTTGGCTTTAAGGTCCTTAAATTAACCTTTAAAGAAAGACCAGAATCAAGTTTACTGGTGTACTATGTGTCATGGAATTTCTTGTTTTTCAGCAGCATTACATTGCAATATGGATCCTTAATGTTGCCTGTCAGGAGAGGCAAAGGCAATAAGCTCCCATTACCTATTAATTGGACCCAATGGTGTGCATCTCAATAAGCCTCTGACAACCAAGTCCAGCTCCTGGCCTTCACGTGTGGCTTAGCTATTAAACTCAGCAGAACCATTTCTAATGACAGGAGAAGGGGCAAATGTGGGTTACCGGTGCCTTAAAACCAGTCACTTAGGGCAGATGGAGCTCATCAGCCATAGTTGGCAGCTCTTTGATGACAAGGCAAACTCAGACCTCAAACCACCAAGCAAAAATCCAGAGCTGGTGTCCCCAAGGCAGTCCTATGTTGAGTTCAATGCTGACTAGCAACTTCTGCGACACTGCTGCTACCAAAATGTATTGGTCTCTGCAGTTCTTTTGGGTTCATCAATTGCACTACCTTGGCTTGCATAACAAGACAGCTAGGATGCTACATCCCCTGCAGTGTTCCTATCAGGAGCACACTGTCATTTACCTACTGAACAGAGCCTACTCCCATTTGGGTAAGCAGGGCAGCACTGTGAGGATCAAGTTTTTTGATTTCTCAAATGCCTTGAATACCATACAACCCTCCTTGCTGGGGGGAAGCTCCGTTCAGTGCAGGCTGGCACTTCCATTGTATCCTGGATAATGGACAATCTGACTGCCAGACTACAGTTTGTGTGGCTTCAGATCTGTGTCAAACATGGCTATATCAGCACTGGGGTCCCACAGCGTACTGTATTGGCTCCCTTCCTGTTTACCCTGTATACCTCAGACTTTAGATACAACACAGAGTCATGTCATCTGCAGAGATTTTCTGATGACTCAGCAATAGTTGTGTATAAAGGGAGGATGGGAGGATGAATACAGGGCCCTGGTGGAGGACTTTGTCAAATGGTGCAAGCTGAATCATCTGCAGCTCAACATCACTAAGCAAAGGAGATGGTGATGTGCTTTAGGAAGACTGAGCCCCCGCTGCTCCCTGTTACTATTGATGGTGAGGATGTGGCTGTGGTGAGGACCTACAAGTACCTGGGGGTGCACCTGGATGAAAGACAAGTGGAGCACTAACACAAAGGCTGCATAGAAAACGGGCCAGAGTCACCTCTACCTCCTGAGGAGATTGAGGTCCTTTGAAGTATGCAGGCCTCCTCTTTACATTCAGTCTGCTATCGCCAGTACAATCTTCTATGCGTTGGGTGTGCTGGGGATGGCTCTATTATAGGAGTCAAACTGGACACACTGGAGGCTGTGGTTGAACAAAGGACCCTACAGAAAATCCTGGCAATTCTCTCTGCACGCCACTTTGGTTGAACAGAGGAGCACTTTTAGTAAAAGACTAAGCCAACTGTGTTGCTTCAAAGAGCACTATATGAGGTCATTCTTACCCTCGGCCAGTAGTCTCTGTAATGAGTCAACCTATAGCCAGGGAAGTGATGACCCCCCTCCTGTTAGACTGTTTGAGGTAACATATTTTTATTCTTTCTTACTTCTCTTCTAATATTTGTGTATCTGTGCATTTGTAACGCTACTGTGACACCTTAATTTCCTTTGGGATCAATAAAGTACCTATCTATCTACCCATGGTCGACCCTGGCCAATGGAGGCCTCATACGTCACTTAACATCCACAATACGTTCTGTGAAATCGGACATTATGTGATTTGGGCGTTGTGTGAACACCATATTTTATACTTAGCAAACCTATATGGAGTACTGTAGTGTACCTGCATTGACTAAATAGCCAAGAACTTACACTAAAACTGTATACTGTTCACTATAATACATACACTATAATTTTTTTTTATTTCATTTTAAACTTTTTAATTTTTTTCACTTCTTGAACTTTTATGTAAACACTTTCTTAGTTGCTTGAAGTGCTTGAACCACCCAGAGCTAGCACGAAACTTGATATCGTAGTCTGGTCCTGCTTTATCTTGAAGCATTTCGAACAAGCTACATGCCTTAGCAGTGATCGTCAACGTGCTGAGAGGAATTCTCTTTTCAAGTCGTCAACTTTTATTGTCATTTCGACCATAACTGCTGATACAGTGCATAGTGAAAATGAGACGTTTTTCAGGACCCTGGTGTTACATGACACAGTACAAAAAACTAGACTGAACTACGTAATAAAAGAAAACACAGAGAAAACTACACTAGACTACAGACCTACACTGGACTGCATAAAGTGCACAAAAACAGTGCAGGCATTACAATAAATAATAAACAGGACAGTAGGGCAAGGTGTCAGTCCAGGCTTCGGGTATTGATAGCTTGGGGGAAGAAACTATTATATAGTCTGGTCGTGACAGCCCGAATGCTTTGGAGCCTTTTCCCAGACAGCAGGAGGGAGAAGAGATTGTGTGAAGAGTGCATGGGGTCCCTCATAATGCTGTTTCCTTTGCGGATGCAGCGTGTAGTGTAAATGTCCGTGATGGCAGGAAGACAGACCCCGATGATCTTCTCAGCTGAGCTCACTATGTGTTTGGTCCTCAATCCATGTCATTAGCAATTTCTCCATATCCAGTATAGGTCCCTCTCGCCTTTTCGTGAGCCTTATAGTTTTCAGTGAAGCCGATCCTTTAACTGCTTTGAGAATTTTTTCTTTGTTTTTCAGGATCATCATGATTGTCAAGTGTGACATGCCTAAATCCCGAGCAATAACATTCACTGGTTTCCCACCTTCATATTCTTTAATAACCTTGTGTTTCATTTCCAAATCAATACTTTTCCTTTGCCTCTTGCTGCTGCTATTACTAGGAGTGGTTTTGCTGTGTTTGGAAGCCATGATGCACTTTACAGTAATATTTTTGAAAGAAAATTAAAGAGAGAGATAACGCGACTACACTCAAGAGACGTGCGATACACGAGATTGGTTACATCCACTATGTCATGTTCTCCGATCGGGACTATAGACGTATATGCGATCAGATGTTGTCCGAATGGACGTTAAGCAGCGCACACCTGTACATAATTTTTAAAAGATAATTATACTAAGCAATTACAATAAATTGTGAGGTAGTGTTCAAAAATCTGATGGCAGAGGGGAAGAAGGTATTCCTGAAAGGTTGAAAGTGTGCCTTCAGGCTCCTGTACCTCCTCCCTGATGGTAGCAATGCGAAGAGGGCATGTCCTGGGTGATGGGGGTCCTTAATGATGGAAGGGACACAGGAGGGAGCGGGAAGTGCAAAGACATTCTGGAATGGTCAATAAACCAATTGTTTGGAATTAAATGACCTTGCATGACCTTCTCTGCCACCTGTCCCACACCCCTCTCAAGGTGCTCCACCCTCACCATTCTCACATCCTTTGCTCCTGTCAGATCTACAAACTTGCGCTCTGCTCCACATTGACAAATACAGTACTGTGCAAAAGTCTTCGGCACCCTATTTAGATATTCAGGAGTATATCTATACTTCTGCTTAGAACTGTATGTTAGCGTTAATAAATCTGATTCTGATTCACCAAATATCTATTTTACAGTGCAAATATACTACCTGTGGAGAACGCAATGTGATTTTGAGAACTACCAGAAAGATACAACTGGGAATCCTAAATCAGGACTTCTTTTTTACTTGGACACAGGGGACAGCACACCCGAAATTGTGAAGGCGTAGAAACCGCCCTACCTGGGGTAACCTGTGTGACGAGTGACCTGGTCTGGCTCTGCACCGGAGTCAAGTTGGTGGACACCATTGCGGCTGTGGCTGTAACCGGGGCCATTGCAGCTCGGACACCCTGGTTGGTTGCTATGGCTACAACCTCTGTGGTAGCCGCAGATGTGGCTACTGTCCTTTGCTGAGCATGTACAACTTGGGCGGTTGTACCTCCTGCGGACTGGAAAAGACAGAAACACTGATGATGAAAAGGAAAGCTGGCACAATTGTCTGAAGCATTTCACGAGATGTTTATATTAATTCGCAGTAAGGAAACGTAGATATAGTAGGGTTGTATAATGGACTGCCAGAGAGTCATTAAAAATTACAGCACAGAAACAGGCCCTTCGGCCCACCTGGTCCACGCTGAATGACACACTCCCATCGACCATAGCCCTCCATACCTATCCAAACACTGAAATCGAGGTTGCATGCACCACTTATGCCGGCTAGCTCATTCCACACTCCCACAACCCTCTGAGTGAAGAAGTTTCCCCTCATGTTCCCCTTAAACTTTTCCACCTTTCATCCTTAACCCATGACCTCGAGTTACAGTCACACCCAACCTGGCTTAGACAGAAGGAAAGATGCTGTAGAATGCCATTTGAAGGAGAGTTCCCTTTGCTAGAAGTGCTTTGTGCAGATGAATGTCTCCAAGGAGGAAGCACAATACTCCTGAGAAATAGAGCCAGTTTGCTTAAAATTGTCTTCGAGGTGAGTTTGAAAATGTGGTGGGTGTTTTCAAACAGACCTGGGATCCAACGCGTGACTAAGAGATACATCCTGAGTACTCCAGCATGAACTCCTACAGTTATGTGCATATTGGACTGGTTTAACTGTACTGGGTTCTTTTCTTTTCCTTTCACTATTAATTGTTCAATAAACCTGAAATTGGTAAATATTATAAAATTCTTTATAATCTTATGTGGTGAATGACCTGTTATTTCTTGGCAACTGATAATTGTGTATGGGCAGAATTGACACAGTATTCGCTCAAATCAAGGTTTCTTTAATCAGCACATTTTGACGTTCCTGCTTGGTTGAGCCCCAAATCATACCAACCCTAGACATATATCATTTGTGAAAGGTGACCTTCTCACCACTGAGTCATGTGACTATTAGCTAGGTTAGCTATCAAGCCAAGTTTGCATACGAGCCCGGCGAGACTGGGGATAATTTGAAAGATTGGTTCAGGACAGACGATTCTGGCCTGTTGTTGGCAGCCTTTGCCCCAGTAGGGGCGATTTATTTACATACAGCAGGAAATAGGCCCTTCCAGCCATTCAAGCGGCACAACCCTGCAAACTCCAATTTAATGCTAACATAATCACAGGACTATTTAAAATGACCAATTAACCTACTGACTGGTACTTCTTTGGACTGTGGGAGGAAACTGGAGCACTGATTCTGATCTGGGTCTCTATTATAGACTGAGAGTGGGAATCATGGTTGGAAAAAGGGGAAGGGAGAGGGGAGGGAGTGGGAAGCACCAGAGAATGAACAATAAGCCAACTGTTTGGAATCAAATGATCTTGCCTGGTGTCTCAGGGCTGGTTGTGCCATCCCCCTGCCCCTCTTTCTCTGCCACCTGTCCCACTCCCCCTCTCACGGTGCTCCACCCTCATCATTCCCAATGCTCCTGCCAGATTTACAAATCTGCTCTCCATTCCATATTGACGAATACAGTACTGTGCAAAAGTCCTAGGCATCCTGTATACACAAGCCTAACATTTTTGCACAATACTGTAAATTAGAAATGTGACATGATAAAAGTGTTACATTTTCAGGAGGTGGAATATATTTAAAAGCTAAACTCCGGTAAATCAGTTTATTATCATCATGTGGACAAAGGTACAGAGAAAAAAAAATTTGTCTTGTGTACTGTTCATATAAAATAGCTGTAGGCTATTTTGGAGAAGATAAATGAGTTGAAGCACTTACTGTGAGGGTTCCAGGAATAACCTGCTGTGCAAGCCGCTTGTTAATGGGTTGGAAGGTACTCTGCTGTACTCCCGCTGCTGTATTCACAATGACATTGCCTCCCACAGTGGCTGTAAAACAAAATCATAAGAAGCAATCAGAGTGGAGCTGTGCCAGGCTCCCCTCAGAACCCCACTACGAAACAATGACTTACCAGTCTGAATGTTTGTCGTACCAGGTGCTGTTTTGATAGTTCCAGCCTGCTTCAAAGTTGAACAGGAAACCGCCTTTAGTGAAATATCATTTAATTCAGAAGAACAACTCCACAAAATTTTCTACTTAGGTAACATCACATCCGTTGACAGTAACATCAGGAAGGAGTTACACAAACCTGAAGTCCCACATGAATAGCTACTTCCCTTCAACCATTCAGTTCTTGAACCAAGATGCACCAGTGAACTTCGGTGATGTGATACAGGCTGCAAACAAAGCTTCTAGACATTCTCTTCTAAATTATTCCACTGCCATCTATAGCCTGTATTTTCCCTTTAAGCAACATACTTTTGAACCATCTTAATGAACTAGCGATTTCATGATTTTCTGAAGGACTCGGCAGATTTAACTCTCACCTTTAAGCAGATGGAGGTAGATCACAATGGCTGGGAGGACTCCAAGCAGGCTGAAAAACCAAGCAATGGAAGTTCCTCTACCCAGCAACTTGTTAGCAAACGTGCAGTTGTTGGAGAAGAAGACTGAGGACCTAAGGGCAAGATTGCTGTATGGGATGGAAATGAAGAATTGCAACCTTCTGTGATTCACAGGAACATGGCTCATTCTGAAAGTGCCAGATTCAGTGATAGACCTGAGGGCTTCTTGATACACAGGATGGACTGAACTGTTGATTCAACGAAGGCAAAGGGTTGGGGTGGGGTCTGTGTTTCTTAATAAATTCTGTGGTGGAATGGTCTTGGTCTTCTCACATTCTTGTTCCCCTGACGTGGAACACCTAATGATTAAGTTCCAACCACTCTACTTACCAAGAGAGTTCCTTCCATGATCCTCACTACAGTTTACATGCCACCAAAAGCTGATGTTATCTAGGTACAAGATACTGAATGCTGCCATCAAACAAGAAACAGCCCACCTCAAAGCATTTCCAATCACAGTCAGGGTCTTTAATCAGGTTTATTTGAAGAAATCTCTGCCCAATTATTATCAGCATATAACCGGCAGCACCAGGGATCCCTACACTAGACCACTACTATACATGATAAGGAATGGCTAGACTGCATTTTGGGAAATTGAATCACTTGGCTGTCCCTCTCTGACCAGCATACATGCAGAGGCTGAAGAGCATGGCACCACAATAAAGAGGCGGTCGTGTTGAAGGAGTCAGAGGATCTGAATGAATACACCACAGTTGTCAGGGTCTTTATAAAATACGTTGTGGATGAATGCGCTCCCACAAAATCATTCAGAGTCTTCCCCAATCAGAAGCTCTGGTTGAACCATGAGATCTGCAATCTGCCGAGAGTCAGATCAGTGGCATTCGATCTCCAGAAAGCCATCTCATGTGTGAAGTGGCAATTCCAGACCAAACTTGAATCACTAAAAGATACTCGACAGCTGTGCAGGCTTTGAATGCTATTACCTCTTAAAAAAGTGAAGCCAAGTGACATAAGTGACAACGGGGCTTCACTCCCTGATGAGCTCAATGCCTCCTATGCTCACTTTGATCACGTGGAAGTCAAAATGTGGAGGAATCTTCACAAACTCCCACAGCCCCCTAGGACCCTGTGACTTCAGTCTCTGAGGTCGACATAAGAGTATCCTTCAGGAGGGTGAATCCACAGAAAGCATCGGGCCCAGATGGAGTATCTGGCTAAGTACTAAAGACCTGTGCTGATCAACTGGCTGGTGTATTCACTGATATCCTTAACCTCTTGCTTCAGCAGTCTGAGGTATCCACTTGCTTCAATCATACTAGTGCCTAAGAACAACATGGTAGCCTGCCTCAATAAATATTGCCCAGTCGCACTTACATCCTCTGTGATGAAGTACTTTAAGAGCCTGGTGGTGAAACATATGAACTCCTGCCTGAGAAGCGACTTAGATCCACTCCAATTTGCCTAGTGGCACAGCAGATATGATTTCATTGGCTCTGCACTCAACCCTGGAACATCTGGACAACAATGATGCATACATCAGGATGTTCTTTATCAACTACACCTCAGCATTCAACACCATCATCCCCTCAAAACCAATCAATAAGCTTCCAGTCCTTGGCCTCCTGTACAACTGGATCCTCGATATCCTCACTTACAGTCCGTCAGTTCAGATTGGCCAAAATATCTCCTCCACAATCTATACCAGCATGGGAACATCCCAAGGCTGTGTGCTTAGACCCTGCTCTACTCACTTTTACACTTACCATTGTGTGGCTAGGCACAGTTCCAATGCCATATTTCAGTTTGATTATGACACCACTGTCATGGGCAGAATCAAAGCTGGTGACAAATTAGCATATAGGAGGAAGACTGAAAATCTGGCTGAGTGGCGCCACAACAACTACCTTGCACCCAATGCTTAGGTTAGGGCTAAATATTTGGGTTGCTGAGGCTCATTGGGCTGGAAAGGCTGTTTTGCGTTGTATCTCTAAATAAATATACAGTAACAGGCCCTTCAGTCCACAATGTTGTCTTGAACTAACTACATTAGTAACCAGATGCCCAACTAACTAATCCACTCTGCCTACACGTTTTCCACACATACATATGCCTATCCTATCTAACAGCCTCTATTGTATTTCCCTGCCACCAAGAGGAGCAGAAGCCAGAAATGTTTCTTACCAGCACTGCAGTGTTGGCCACGGTGGACGCAGCAGTCTGTACGGCAGCTTGAGACTGCTGAACGACTGCGGCCTGAGTCTGAGAGCTCTGTTGCTGTTGAACAGCCGTCTGGGAATTTTGCTGAGCTTGTTGCTGCTGTTGCTGCTGCTGCTGTGCCAGATGCTGAGCCCTCTGCTGCTCTGCTAAAGCCTTGGGAGTTTGTTGAAAGAAAGAAAAAAAGTAAAACACGTAATTAATCTGTGAAAGAGAAAACAAATGCAAATTTAGAGCACCATTAAGATCCCTTCCAGGATGTACCAAAGCACTTTGCAAATAATGAAGTGCTTTGAAGTGTAATCACTGTTGTAATATTGAATACAGCAAGCTCCCGCAAACAACAACTAATAATAATGTCAGTGCCGCCCTGCTGTAACTGTAGAGCCGGCATGAAAATATCAGTAGTGCTGCCATGGGAAATCAACTAATTAAGGCTCTCTTCTTCAAAATAGCACCTTGAAGGCCTTTGCTTGATCTCTCATCTGGATAAAGTATAAGTAGACCATGAGATACAACAGCAGAATTAGGCTATTTGGCCCACTGTGTCTGCTCGGCCATTTCATTATGGCTGATCCATTTTCCCTCTCAGCCACAATCTCTTACCTTCTCCCCATATCCCTTCATGCCCTGACTAATCAAGAATCCATCAACTTCTGCCTTAAATATACCTGTGGCAATGTATTCCACAGATTCACCACTGTCTGGCTAAAGAAATTCCTGCTCACCTCCATTCTAAATGTGCATTTCTCTATTCAGAAGCTGTGTCCTCTGGTCTTAAGACTCCCCACCATAGGAAATATCCTCTCTAAATTTACTTTGTTGAGCCTTTCAACGTTCAATCAGTTTCAAAGAGGTCACTCCTCATTCTTCACAGCTCCAATCTTCCTCAGCAGTGCAGTGAAATGTTAAGGAAGAATGGTGTACTCAGTTCCCTGACTGGAACCAAACACAAAGGTAAAAGAATAGAAATGTAAATAAATGTTCACTCTGTCCAGCATTGTTCCTTTTGTTTTGGCAAACTCTCAACCTTCCTTACTTGAAATAAATACAAATATAAATGCTGTGGGGAGAAAAAGGTAGAAAATGCAAGAGAAAATATTTCTTCTCACTCGTGCCATTGGGAAGGAGGTACAGGAGCCTCAGAACCTGCATCACCAGCAGATTCAGGAACAGTTATTACCTCTCAATCATCAGGCTCTTGAACTTCACTCAACACTGAAATGCTCCCACAAACTATGGACTCCTCTCCCTTCTTCTTTCAATCAGAATCAGAATCAGACACGTGTCCTTGGGCTGATTTGGATACTTTGTTTTGGCTTATGTCTGTTTTATATTAAAGTTTTCTTCCTTTTTCTTTATTATTTTACTTTTTTATTTTAATTGTTTGTTTTAGAAAATTATTAAGACTTTTACTTGGTGATTAATTACTATGAAGAATGTACTGTTTTATTTTTAAGACCTTGTTTCTTAAAATGGTCTACAAAGTTTTTTTCACTTAGTCTGTTTGGCATTCTTTTCATAATGTTTTGGCAATGGGGAGTCTTCTTTTAAAATTTGGAGACTTGCCATCAAGAGAGATGGGGGTTGGGCGGGTCTTAGATAGGTTCCTGGCTGCCTATTTGCCAGGTTTCTTGGCTTTGGGGGAGGGGGTGGGTCTTTTGTTAGTCTAGTATTCTTCATTTGGGCTGCCTTGAAATTACAAAAATGTCTGCATTGTCGTAACTTCCAGTTCCTCTTTAAACATTTTTCCTCTTCCTGGTTCATGAGTTTCCTATGCAACTTGGTTAACCCTTTACATACCATATGGTTTATTTAAGGAAAATGGATAATATTATTAACTTAGTTTCATGGAACATGAATGGTTTGAATCATCTAATTAAACGGAAGATTTTCAAGGTTTTTCATAGATTAAATGCTCAGATTACATTTGCGCAGGAGACTCATGTGAGGAAGGAGGATAATCAGCGTTTTTTTAGGTTTTGCAGAGAACAACAGTTTCACTCTAATTCTTCGCCCAAAGTGAAAGGTGTTTCCATTTTTATAGACCCTTCGATGTCATTCGTTATGACATAATTTCAGATCCATATGGTGGATCTCTATTAATTACTGGTTTACTTTATAACCAAAAAGTAGTTTTGGCTAACATTTGTGTACCTAATACAGACTACCCTGAATTCTTTAAGCAGTTATTTATATATCTTCCTAATTTAAGTGAATATAGGTTAATAATGGGTGGAGATTTTAATTGTTATTTGAATCCTATGTTGAATAGGTTTGCGCCCAATCAGGTATTTCCAAATAAATCTGCTACTTTTATTAATTCCTTTTTAGTTGACATGGGAATTTTAGAAATTTGGAGGTTTTTAGATCCCAATGATAAAGAGTTCTCTTTTTTTCCCATGTTTATCATAATTACTCTAGAATCAATTACCTTTTTATTGATTCTCCTTTAGCTTCGTCTGTCACCACCTGTGAGTATGATGCAATTGCCATTTCCGACCATGTGCCTCTGAAGTTATCAATTAAATTTAGTGATGTAACTTTTAGTACTAGACAATGGTGGTTCAACTCTGTTTTGCTTCAGAATTTAAATTTTGTTAATTTCATTAAAGAACAGATTGCAGTTTTCTTTTTCATTTAATTCAACAGAAGAAATTTCCAATGGGATCATTATGGGATACCTTTAAAGCATATATCCGCGGACAAATTATTTCATATTCTGCTGGATTGAAAAAATGAATTAATAGTGAGATACGTTCCTTGGCTGATAAGATTAAAAGCTATTGATAAAAAATATTCTATTGCTCCCAATTTGGAGCTTTATAGAGAGAGAGTTGAACTTCAGATTCAACATAGTTAGTTATTAACACCTCCAACTGAAAACCAATTACTTAAATCTAGGAGTCAATTCTATATACAAGGTGACAAATTGGATAAATTGTTGGCTAATCAATTGAAAGCTGCTTTGGCGAAACGTCAGATTAATAAAGTTCGTAGTCGGGATGGTCATGATGAAATGAACAAATCTTTTCAAGAATTATATACTAATTTATATCAATCAGAATTTCCTGATGATACTACTATAATGCATGAATTTTTAAGGAAACTAAATTTTCCAGAATTACTAGTTGATGGACGTTTAGTATTATATGTACCCATTACTGAAGAGGAAATAAAGAAACAATTTTTTCGATAAACTCAGGTAAAGCAACTGGTCCAGATGGTTATATAGCTGAATTTTTAAAAACCTTTTCAGATTTACTCTCTCCCTGATTATGTAAAGTTTTTAAAGATGCTTTATTAGTAGGTAAATTACCACAATCCTTTTATAAAGCACCTATTTCCTTAATTCCTAAAAAAATGATCCCACTGAACGTACATCATATAGCCCTATATCTTTGTTGAATGTGGATTCTAATATCTTTTCCAAAATATTAGCAATTAGATTAGAGAAGGTATAGCCTCAAGTTATTTCTGAGGATCAGACAGGATTTATTAAATCCTATCTGATTTAATATAGGAATCATATATATGATTAGGAATATATGTAATTCCTATATAAGAAATTATCCTAATTATTATAGGATAATCTTTTCTGTTATTCACATTTTAACATTCGGAGGTTAATGAACATTGTATACACTACTTCATCTAATACTTCAGAATGTGTTATTTTGCTTGATGCTGAGAGGGCGTTTGATAGACTTGAATGGGAATATTTATTTAATATACTCGAGAAATTATTTCAGTTCAAAATTTATATCATGGATTAAATAGTTATATCATACACCCTTGGCTGCCGTATTTACCAATAATCAGAGATCCCCTTTTCTTTAGGCTTTTTTGAGGTACTAGACAGGGCTGTCCTTTAAGTCCTTTATTATTTGGTATTGCCCTGGAGCCCTTGGCAATTGCTATTCGTGATTCACCTAATATATTTGGGAACGGGACGCATAAAATATCATTACATGCAGATGACCTGTTATTATATATTTCTAACCCAGAGAAATCCATTCCTACAGTAATAACTCTACTTGCTTAGTTCAGTAGTTTTTCTGGGTATAAATTGAATCTTGATAAGAGTGTGCTTTTCCAATTAAATATGCAAATCCCTATTTATAGACAATCACCATTTAGATTGGTTACTGATTATTTTACTTATTTGGGGGTTAAAATTACTAAGAAGTGTAAGAATATATTTAAAGTTAATTTTTACCTTTAATTAATCACGTTAAACAACTGTTTACTAAATGGTCCCCACTGTCCTTATCTTTGATTGGTAGAATTAATGCTATTAAGATATTTATTTTACCTAAATTTCTGTATTTACTTCAGGCAGTATCAATTTTCATTCCTAAATCTTTTTTTGATACTATTGATTCTAAAATTTCTTCATATATATGGCAATATAAAAATCCCAGGTTAAGTAAGAAATATTTACAGAACTAAAAAAAGGAAGGCTGTTTGGCTTTGCCGAATCTTAGATTTTATTATTGGGCAATTAATATTTGAAATTTAACGTTTTGGACACAAGAGTTGGATGAAATTCAATCTCCACGATGGATGAACCTCGAGCAGGAGTCTGTACAGGGGTTTTCATTGGCTTCTATTCTAGGAGCTGTGCTTCCCTTTGTATTTACTAAACTGAATAAACAAATGATAAATCCAATAGTTAAACATACAATATGAATATGGCTTGAATTTCATAAATTTTTTGGATTGAATAAACTTATCCAGTCCAGCTCTATTATATCTAACATTTTTTTCCAACTGTCTAGAATTGATCAAGCCTTTTTGCTGTGAAAACAAAAGGAATGACATGTTTTCGTGATTTACTTATGGATGATTGTTTTACGTCTTTTGAACAGTTGTCTAATAAATATAATTTGCCTAGATAACATTTTTTCAGATATTTACAGATTAGAAACATTCTGAATGCCATTTTACCTACCTTTCCGATATTATATCCAATCGAAGTTTAGGTTTAAACCCCTTTCAGAAGAGTTTAATAGTAATTATTTATGATTTGATTACGAAAATATGTCTAGGTACTTCTGATAAAATTAAGAATGAGTGGGAAAGAAAACTTCAAATATCATCTACACAGAAATGGAAGAAAATTCTTAAACTAGTTAATACTTCTTCACTGTGTGCCAGACATGCTTTGATACAATTTAAGGTGGTTCATAGGGCTCATATGTCCAAGGATGTTAGCATGTTTTTGCCGTCATATAAACCCTGTTTGTGATAGATGTAATTCTGAAGTAGCTTCTTTTTTTTTTGAAAACTTTTTTTATTGCATTTTTAAGTAGTTACAAAGTAAAATATGAAAAAAAATGTATATAACCCTTCCCCCCTAACTGCCCTATAGAAAAAAAAAGAGAAAGAAAGAAAAAAAAAGTGCCTGGTTGTTGGAAGATCTCCACATGCTCCATGGAATTCGTAATAACTTTAATATGTATATTTATTTCTTTCCCCAAATAACCAATTGTTTCATCTTCAGAGCATCTATATATTTCATCCTGTCTTTTGTAAATAAGGGTTCCAAATTTTCAGAAATGTTTCATATTTATCTCTTAAATTATAAGTAATTTTCTCTAATGGAATACAGCCATAGATTTCTTTCTTCCAAGAGTCTATACTTAAATATGTATCCGATTTCCAAGTAACTGCAATAGCTTTTTTGGCTACTGCCAGTGCAATTTTTATAAATTCTTTCTGATATTTATTTAGTTTGAGTTTCGGTTTTATCCCTTCAATATCACCTCGTAAGAGTAATATTGGATTATGAGGAAATTGTGTTCCTGTAATTTGTTCCAGTAAAAGTCTTAAATTTGTCCTAAAAGGTTGAATTTTAGAGCAAGACCATGTCGAATGTAAAAAAGTACCAGTTTCCTGGTTACATCGGAAACACTGATCCGATAAATTTGGATTTAATTTATTTATTTTTTGTGGTGTAATATATAATTGATGTAGAAAATTATACTGCACTAATCTTAACCGAACATTTATTGTATTTGTCATACTATCAAGACATAGTCTTGACCAATTTGTTTCTTCAATTTTAATATTCAAATCACTTTCCAGAAGTAGCTTCTTTGACACATATATTCTGGTTGTGCCCTCTGTTAGGAAAATATTGGTAAGATATTTTTGACATTATTTCAGTAGTTTTGCGTGTTGATTTACAACCTCATCCTATTACCACAATATTTGGACTACCAGTGATAAGACAGTAATATCCTCATCAGCATGTCGTTTAATTGCTTTTGTGACATTATTTAAATGAAAAGATTCTAACCCACCTACCATATTTCAATGGTTTTCCCACACGATTGCATGTCTAAATTTGGAAAAAATTAGGAGCAATACTATGGTTAAATTTGAAGAAACTTGGAAGCCATTTATTCAATATTTTCATATGATGTAAGCTGACCTTTTCTGAATCCTTTTTTCAGTAATTTTTTTATGTATAGAGGAGTGGAGTTAACGACAAATTATAATTTTAACCGAAGAAATATGGCAACCCAATCTTCGTTTGCTTTTTTTTAGTTTAGTTTGTTTTAGTTTGGGGTTATTTTTTCTCTTTTTTTTATAATTATCTTTTTCATGGTTAATTACTAAGAGATTGGGAGGTTAGACTGTATTTGCTACTTGGAATATGTGTTAACCGTTATTAATGTATTCCCAATCTCTAAGTATCAGTATTAATATTGTTAATTGGAAATTTAATAAAAAGATTGAAAAAGAGAAAAGAACCCAGTTTAAGATCACCAGCATATGTTGTCCAACTTGTTTTTATGCAACAGTCATACATTGCAATACATAATAAAAAAACTAAATCACAGTAAGTATATACAACACTGTGCAAAAGTCTTAAATGCATAGAAGTAGCTAGGGTACCCAAGACTTCTGCACAGTTCTGTAGTAATTTTATGGATTGCAATGTACTTCTGCTGCAAAAATAAAATCATGCCATATGTGAGTGATGATAAACCTGATTCTGATATGGGTCTCTATTGTGGACTGAGAGTGGGAAGGGGGCAGGGAGAAGGAAGGGAGCAGGAAGCACCAGAGACATTCTGTTGTGATTAAAGGAACAATTGTTTGAAATCAAATGATCTTGCCTAATGTCTCAGAGCTGGGTGTGTCTGCATCCATACCACCCCCCACCCCCCCACCACCTATGGCACTCCTTCTCTGCCACCTGTCCCACACTCCTCCTGCAGAACTCCACCTTCACCAGTCCCAAAATCCTTCACTCCCACCAGATTTACAAACTCTCTCTCCGCTCTATGTCAGTACTATGCCAAAGTCTTAGGCATCCTAGCTATATATTTGTGCTGGAGGCTTTTGCACAGTACTATTTTATTACAGTTGGCCCTCCTTATCTGCGGGGGATTGGTTCCGGGACCCCCTGCGGATACCAAAATTCGTGGATGCTCAAGTCCCTTATTTAACATGTATCAGTGCGCTGGTCTTTAGGACCCAGTGGAACCCCGGACTTTACTTAACATGTCTCCGTGCAGTGCAGTTCTGAATCTGCAGTGTTTCTGTTCACGAAAATAATCACGATTGAAAATAAGGTGGAAGTAATAAAGTGATCAGAAAGAGGTGAAACGCCATCTATCACTGGAAAAGTGTGAGGCTACAGTTGGTCAATGATCACAGCAATTTTAATGGAGCATGTGAAAGGCCCTGCCCCGATGAAAGCTACAATTAAGCAACGTAGTGGTTAAATTATTAAAATACATATGTTTCTTAAGTATTTTATATGCATAGAAAGGTAAAATATGTACTATATACTAAGAAAAATGTTTGAATAACTGACGCTAAATAATACCGGATGTACCTGTTCCGACTTCAAATCCGACTTAAAGAAGGACTCAGGAACGGAACTCATTCATAACCCGGGAACTGCCTGTAGTTTTAAGTCATTTCTAGATTACTTATAATACCTAATACAATGTTAATGCTATGTAAATAGTTGTTATACTGTATTGTTTAGGGAATAATGACAAGAAGAAATAGTCTGTACATGCTCAAGCAATGAGTGCTGGACAGGGAACTTCTAGATTTTCCCGATCCACAGTTGGCTGAATTCGCGCATAAGAAGGGCCAACTGTGTGTGTGTGTGTGTAATACATTTATTACTGTGTAAAAGCCTCCAGCTTTTAAAAATATTTTTTAAAAAAATTTAAAAAGTTAAATTAAATAACTAGTACAAAAAGAGAAAACAAAAGTAGTGAGGTAGTGTTCATCTCACTTTCTCGATATTTATTGCTTATTTATTATTATTATTTTAAATAATTTTTTGTACTTGTACAGTTTGTTGTCTTTTGTACATCGGTTCTTTGTCCATATTGGTTGTGTGTGAATTTTCATTGATTCTGTTGTGTTTTTCTGTATTTACTGTGAATGCCCGCAAGAAAATGAATCTCAGAGTTGTATATAGTGACATGTATGTACTTTGATAATAAATTTACTTTGGATTTCGAACTTTTTGAACTTTGAAAACATATTGTCAAGTTTTTTTGTTGATAAGTTACTATACATTGAATATTCAACATATAACACAAGATGAATCCTTAAGGTTATTGTGGGGGAGGGGTTGGGGGTGGTAATAGGATGAGTTCCCAATAGCTATTAAATGCTCCCAATGCTGTACATCACCAAATAGCCTCTGACAACCAAGTTCAGTTCCTGGCCTTCACGTGTGGCTTAGCTACTAAGCCAGGTGGAACTGTTTCTACTGTCAGAAGAAGGGGCAAATGCAGCTTACTGGGGCCTTAAAACCAGTCACTCCGGGCAGCTGGGGCTCATCAGCCATGGTTGGCAGTACACCTAGAAGGGAAAGTCTGATCTCAAACGTCTGCTACCTTGTAGCTATACTCACAAATGGGGATTGCTTCAGGACTAAATCCAGAGGGGAAAATTCAGAGCTGTCCTGTGTTGAGTTGAACTCTGATGGGAAATTCCTGCAATGCCGCTGATGTCAAACTGTACCAGTCTCTGCTGTTCCTTTTGAGTTCATCAGATGTGCGGAGAGGGGGAGCTCGCTACACGGGCAACAGTTTGCTCTCCATATCATACTGCCTTGGCTTGTGTATCTAGACAGACAGGATGCAACATCCAAGGCTGACCCTGACCTACAGGCCATACCAACACAAGATATTTACGACAAACCATCCAAACTTGAACCTAATTTCTTCAATTACACTCAAATGGAGAAATTACTGATCAATTACAATAAAGTTTGTGTTTTAAAATTATGTTAATACATGCAGGAAAATATACCAGGCCATAATGTTACTAGCAAATTATCATCTCAAAAACATTACATATGTCTGCAGGATCTAAAACTCTAGTGTAATCTGGATTGTGATATTTTAATGTTTGATAAAACTCAGGAGCAAAATATCCACAATACCTAAATGCTCCTGAGCGATAATGGAATTGAAGACTGGTTGGAAACTGCTGTTTTTTTTTCAGTTTTTGATTATGTATTTATTTACTTTGCCATGTTGGTTTGCATCCACAGGACAATATGTCCTATATATGCGATTGTTTGTATAAACACTAACCTTCTTCTCTTTTGCGATACGTTCAGCTCGAAGTGAGGCAACCTGGATTGGTGGCAGAGGCTTGTCATAGCTGATTCCACTGAAAGAGTGAATGAATACGATATTACATATGCTCTCCAACATTCTGTTTTCCGCAGAATATAATCAAGTGGAACATCAAGCAAAGAAGTGGGTCATTTGGTTGAACCAATCCACCCCAATGTTATGCTCCAAACATTATCATAAGACCATACAGTATAGGAGCAGAATTAGACCATTTGGCCCATTTAATCATGGCTGATCCATTTTCCGTCTCAGCCCCAATCTACTGTCTTCTCCCATTAACCCTTCACGGCCAGACTAATCAAGAACCTATCAATCTCTGCCTTAAATATATTCAATGACTTGGTCTCTATATCCGCTTGTGCAACGAGTTCCATAGATTCATCACTCTCATCTCCGTTCTTAGTAGATGTCCCCGAGGCTGTGTCCTCTGGTCTTAAGACTCCCCCCACCACAGGAAACATTCTCTCCATGTCCACTTGTACTGAGGCCTTTCACCATTCCATAGCTATCGATGGGATCCCCTCATTTTTCTGAATTCTAATGAATACAGGCCCAGAGCCACCAAATGCTCCTCATATGATTTCCCATATTTTCTCACCCAAATCTATCACTGTAAATCTTGTATTGCTCTCTTCTTCACACATTCAGTCCACTTGATTTTAAGTGCCTGTCTAGTCTTTGGCCTGACTGCTACCTACAGTAATAAGTTGCACCCTTTCACCTTGCTCTGCAGAAAGAAATTACTCCTGAATTCAATGTTTGATTTTTAATCTTAGATTTATAGCCGCCAGCTTTGTTTTAGAGATTTGTTTTTAAAGAATTTTATTCAAGAGAAAATGATTCCTCTATTCAAGCCATTCCAGGGGATTGAACCTCTCAGCTGTGTCATATTAAACAGAACTCAAAGCTTAACGACAAAGAAAAATTGAAGAAGCATCCAAACCTCTCGGCCAACACAGATGCATGCTTTGGATTCTTCTGGAATGGATTCATTCCCAACCTAGAAATGAATCAGAATCAGGTTTAAGATCACTGAAGTACATTATGAAATTTGTTGTCTTTGCAGCAGTAGTACAAAGCAATACATAATAATAGAGAAAACCATGAATTGGAGTTAATATATACAATTAGTAGCAATGAGAAGAGGGCATGACCTGGGTGATGGGGGTCCTTAATGATGGATGCCACCTTTTTGAGGCATCATTCCTTGAAGATGTTCTAGATGCTAAGGAAGCTAAAGTCCATGATGGAGCTGACTGAGTTTACAACACTCTATATCTTATTTCCAACCTGTGCAGCAGCCAGCCCCCCCCCCCCCATCCATAACAGACGGTGACGCAACCAGTTAGAATGCTCTCCATGGTACATCTGTAGAAAAATGCAAGTGCTTTAAGTGACATACCAAATCTCCTCAAACTCTAAATGAAATATACTGCTGTTGTGCTTTATTTGTAGTTGCAACAACATGTTAGGCCCATAATAGATCCTCAGAAATATTGACACCCAAGGACTTGAAAATGCTCACTCTTAAAACCACTAAAAATTACAAGGCTCATACAAACAGCACAATGAGCAAAGTTGAGTGTGAGATTAAGTACAAGTGTTCTCACATATTTAAGTTTCTGTACATTATTACATAATAATCATCCCATCGTTAGATAATAAAATCTGTGGACATAAAAGACAGTGTTAATGTATCTTCCTATGCACACCGATTCAACCACAGTTCTATTAAAATCTGTAGACAGAAGAAGCTACTGTGAGTGAGGTGGCTGAGGTTTTGGGCCTGCTCTGGCTGCTCTGGGCTTCGTGTCTGAAGGCTTACTAAATGCTATTTGCTTTCTTTTATTGTTTGCACAATTTGTTTCTTTCCCCCTCCTCTCTGCACATTTGCATGTTTGACAGTTTTTTTATGGGTTCTTTTGGGTTGCTTGTTTTGTGGCTGCCTGCAAGGAGAAGGAACTCAAGGTTGTATACTACATAATACTTTGATAATAAATGTACTATGAAATGTGAATTTTCTTCTATGCACACTGCTTCAATGATAAACCTAACCAAATTTTTAGCTGGAGAAACTCAGGTGGTCAGGCAGCTTCTATGAAAGAGAGTACAGTCAACACTTTGGGCCAATACCATTCAACAGGACTGGAGAAAAAAACCTACTAACCAGTATGTCTTTGGACTGTGGAAGGAAACCCATGCATTCCATAGGGAGGGCATACGGATTCCTTACACAGGATGCCAAGATTGAACTCCAAACTCTGATGCCCCAACCAGTTGCCTGTTATCCATAAGACCATAAGATACAGGAATGGAATTAGGCCATTCAGCCCATTGAGTCTGCTCTGCCATTTCATCTTGGTTGATCTACTTTCCCTCTTAGCTACAATCTCCTATCTTTTCCCTGTATCCCTTCATGCCCTGACTGATCAAGAATCTATCAATTTCAGTCTTAAATAGACCCAATGACTTGGCTTCCACAGCTGCCTATGGCAATGAGTTCCACAGATTCACCACCCTCCAGCTAAAGAAATTCTTCCTCATCTCTGTTTTAAATGAATGTCCTTCTACTCTGAGGCTGTGCCCTCTGGTCTCAAGATCCTCCCACCACAGGCAACATCCTCTCCATATCCACTCTATCAAAGGCCTTTTGATATTCGAAAGGTTTCAAAGAGACCCTCTCCTCATTCTTCTGAATTTCTGTAAGTAGAAGGTTACAGCCATCAAATGCTTCTCTTATGACAAGTTTTTCAATCCTGGAATCATTGTCAGTTTTGAGTTGGTCTGCTGCTGACTCAACTTTGAAATGAATTGATCACAATAACTAAAGATCACTAGATCATGTGACTAGGGTGAAAGAGGATGATTTAGGGGACTTTTTCTTGTCTGGGAACTCTTGCATTCAAAATACGTGGTAGGATACTTACATCGGTTTGATTGGCGGACTTCTTTTCCCAGCTATAAGCTTTACAAGTTCAAAGTGGCTTGTGAAGAGTTGTGTATGCATAACACTCTCATCCTGTGCATAGATTTGGCTGGTCCGCAACGGGCGACTATTCTTGTTCTTAAACAAAAACAAAATACAGAGGTCACTTTAGTTCTGTTTCACACTTTTTACAAGTGCATAAAGATCAAGCAACATGTTTAAAAAGGTAAATGTACCTTGTAAATGCTCTTAGTCTTTTTCTTTGGATTAGCATCATAGATCAACTGCAAATGAAGAAAAGAGTTAACATCTTTCCATTGCTCTGATACTCAGTACAATGAAAATAAAGTCTCTGATAAATATTGACATTGACAATGAGAAAGTACACATTCACCAGCACAATTGTTCATTCCTGTTTGAGATAAAAATACAACTGGTAAGATCTTGGCTAACAAGGGATATTGGTGACAGTATTAGATTCAAGGGAAAGCCAAACAAATTGGCCTGAAAGAGCAGCAAACCACAGGACTGGGTTTAATTTGAAATACAGTAAAAGGACCGAGGGATTAATTCAGGGGAAAAATGAGTATGGAATGAACTAATCAATAAAATTTTGCTAAATATTGAAAAGAAAAAGGGCACCACGGTAAAGTAGTGGTTAGCACAATGTTATTCAGAGTTCAGAGTTCAATTCTAACGTCCTTCTGTAAGAAAGTATGCACTTCTTCTGGGTGCTCTGGTTTCCTCCCATGGGCCCATTCTGTGCTGTATCTCCCAATAAAATAAATAAATGAATGAGAGTGTCCCAACAACAAAATGGGGGGGGGGGGAGGGGGCGGGCGAATTTCGAATACAAGAGAACAAGGAATTGAAACACTAAGAAATACAAGAGAGTGCAGTTACTGGAATCTGAAGCAAAAACCAAATAATCCGCTGGTGGAATTCAGTGGGTCAGAAGTTAAATGGACAGTTGACAATATACAAGCCTTCATCTGAACTGAGAGTGTAGAGAAAACACCACTTTGAAATGGGGTACGATTAGAGAGGGAAGGAAATCAAACATTCAGGTGTTTCATTAACATCACTAGGAAATCTAGAATCACAGAGAAGTACAGCACAGAAACAGGCTCCTCAGTCCCATCTAGTCCACACTGAAACAACTTAAAATGCCTACTCCCATCAACCTGCACCGGGACCATAGCCCTCCATACCCCTCCTGTCCATGTACCTATTCAAACTTCTCTTAAATGTTGAAATTGAGCTCACATGCACCATTTGCGCTGGCAGTTCATTCCACACTCTCATGACCCTCTGAGTGAAGAAGATTCCTCTCATGGTCCCCTTAAAATTCTCACCTTTCACCCTTAACCTTTGACCTCAAGTTATTGTCCCACTCAACCTCAGTGGGTAAAGCCTGCTGGCATTTACTCTTTATACCCCTCATAACTTTGTATACCTCTATCAAATCTCCTCTCAATCTTCTACATTCTAAGGGATAAAGTCCTAACTTATTCAATCTTTTGTTATAATTCAGGTCCTCCAGATGGGGAACATCCTTGTAAATTTCCTCTGTACAGTTTCAACCTTATTTACATCTTTCCTGTAGGCAGGTGATAAAAACTGCACACAATACTCCAAATTAGGCCTCACCAAACCCATCATATTTATCCATTTTGGGTAACCTGTGTTTTGGTCCTGGCTCAATGAGGTAGATGATAAAGACCCAAAGAATCTAACAAGTCAGTCACTCACAGAAAGCTGTAAAGCTGTAAAGAAGGTACCCTATTACCATCTCTATAGAGAAAAAAGGAACAGGCAATAAATCACAGTCCCAAGAATACTTGCAGAAATATCCATTATAAAAATACAAAATAGGAATACTCAGGAGGTCAAGCAGTATCTGCTGAGAGAAATAAACTGAAGATTTCAAGTTGATGGCCTTTCATTCAACCTGTTCTCTGAAGGTCTGTTAACATGAAACAGTAATTCCAAGGAAGACCCTTGATATTCTGTCAGGCAAACATGCCTGCTTCATAGAGTTCATGGGAAAAAACAATCAATTTACAGATTTCTTCAGCCATCAGGACAGCAGGTCTTGGCCAAGACTACAAACAACGGTTAAAGACCAGATACATAGGGTGGGTGTTTTTGGGGAATGAGAGGGGAAACTCCTTCAGCTTATAATTAAATAATAAGTGTTAAAAGTTAATTAGTTAAAAAAGTTAAAAATTAATTAATATTTTCTGATTCCCTTCATCTCCTTTTGAATGTTCTGCTCTAATTTTAGCAATGTACAGGTCAATAAATGAAAGTTAAAAATAAAATAAACTTTGTGTTTACTGACATTTTTTCCCCAAATAAATTCCAGAAGAGCTAATGACATTCCATGTCACAAAAATTTAGGTTGTGATTTATCAATTCAGTATGGGTGAAATTCCATTACCCAAATAGCCATTAACAAAGAAGTGACCTGTACAGTATAATCTGATAAATATACCTAAATGAACTCCTATATTTAAAAAGCTCAGCTGAATAGTTCATAATTTTTTTTAAAATTTGAGGAATTTATACATGTGTATGGCTGAATGACAATTTAACTTGAATTTAAAGGTCAACCATCTACTGTTTTGCTCAACCTGAGTACAGATATCTGTTAATCACAATCTTGCTTGATACTTAAATTGCGGTCTCTGCAGCTCAAGTATTAAATGAAACAGTGGGATTGCTGTATTCACACTTTAAACAAATTTCAAGCTTGATACTTAAATTGCGGTCTCTGCAGCTCAAGTATTAAATGAAACAGTGGGATTGCTGTATTCACACTTTAAACAAATTTCAACTCACATGCCGGTGATAATAAACCTGATTCTGATTAAATATGTGTGCTGAGGGTCTTCACTGTGTATTTGCCTCAGTGCTCTCCAAATAAATTTCTTTTGTACACCTTGCTCGCTGTTGCAGTTTGTTCCTCACAGTCAGAATTTCTTTCTCCAGCTCCTCCTCTCGTGGCACTTCACCGCTCTGTGAGTACACTTCAAATGTGTGTGCGGAGGGGCTTTGCTGCGCACTTGCTCTTCAAATGATGCAGTTCTGCTCAGTGCTTCATTTCCATTGTACATTTTCCTCGCTGTGGCTGCTTGGGCCTGCAGTATTTGAAATCCATTCTCCATTTTCCTCCTCTCAAAGCACCTCGCTGCTCTGCGAGTCGCTCAGAAGCACTGCTGCCCACCATACTGCTCTACAGTAACTGGAATGACAGCACCTTCAGCACTTGCACTACTTGCTGCAGGTCAGCACTGACTGCTGAAGTTGGGGTACCGCTGGAGGCAGCAGGTTAGAGAATAACTTGCTCTTGAATGAAGAAACAAAACTAAACACACACCAAAACTGAATAAAGAGTCACATTTTGGTGTCTCAGGCAGAGCAAGTGAAAAATCAGTAAACAGCAGAAGCTGAAAGTTTGAAATCCAACAGAAAATGCTCAGAATCAAAATGAACTGCAGGAAGTTGTAAACTCAGTCATCTTTCATCATGGGCACCATTCTCCCCAACATCAAAGATACCTTCAAAAGGTGATGCCCCAAAAGGCTACACCCACCATGCCCTCTTCTCATGGCTACTATCAAGGAAGAGGTACAGGAGCCTGAAGGGACACACTCAATGATTTAGGAACAACTTCTTCCCCTCTGCTATCAGAATTCTGAATGGACATTAAACCCACGAACACTTCTAAAATCTGTACAGTATACAACTCCTAATGCAATTTACAGTTATGTATTGAATGTACTGTTGCTACATACCAAATTTCACAACATATGCCAGAGGTATTAATCCTGATTGATTCTGAGAATGCAACAGGGCAAGTCGCATTATACCTGAAATGTTGATGCTGTTTCCCTTTCCACAGATGCAGCCTTGAATCAACCAGCAAATGTTTCAGCATGGGCTAGATGGGCTGAAGGGCCTGTTTCTGTATTGTATCTTTCTATGACTGATCCTGAACAGTATAGTTTTAGCAACACTGATGACACTGATCAACTTGCACTAAAATGGTCCTTTTTTGTTCTAATTGTGGTCCTTGTTGTAACAAAAAGACATTTTATGTTTAATTTGTTTTTCTTGTGAGCACTGCTTACTTGATGTTATGTTCCTATGATCCTGCAACAAGCAAATTTTTTCATTCTACCTGTCTTTGTGGATTTGTTCTTGATGAGGAACAATCTGTTAAGTGGAGCAGAAGCCAAGACCAGGCTAACCATCATCTTACTGAATGTCAAACTCAAAGGGCCACAGAGTCACAGAAACGGGCTATCAAGTCCATGCAGCACTGTTATTCTGCCTAGTCCCATTGGTCTCCATTTGGACCATTGCCCTCCATATCCCTTCCCATCCATATACTTATCCAAACTTCTCTTAAATGGTCCAATTGAACCACATCCACCACTTCCTCTGGCAGTTGGTCCCACACTCTTACCACCCTCTGTGTAAAGAAGATTCCCCTCATGTTCCCCTTAAATATTTCATTTTTTACCCTTAACCCATGACCTGTAGTTGTAGTCCCACACAATCTCAGTGGAAAAAGCCTGCTTGCATTTACCCTATCTACACCCCTCATAATTTTGTATAAGACCATAAGACATAGGAGCAGAATTAAGCTAGTCGGCTCCTTGAATCTGCACCACCATTTGATCATGGTTGAACCATTTCCCTCTCAACCCCATTCTCCTACCTTCTCCCCATAATCTTTCACACCCTGACTAATCAAGAATCTATCAACTGCCTCCTTAAATACATTCAAAGCCCTGGCCTCCACAGAGGAGGTATACCTCTATCAGTTTGTTTATTATGTGTCGTGTTTTATGATGTGCCATCATTCCACAACCATGATTGCTCTTGGCAAGTTTACAGAGTGGTTTGCCATTGCCTTTTTCTGATGTCAGTGGTTAGATAACGAGGATTTGTGATATGCCTCTATCAAATCTTCCCTCATTCTCCCTTGCTCCAGGGAAGAAGTCCTAACATATTCAACCTTTCCCTATAACTCAAAGTTCAAAGTAAATTTTATTATCAAAGTACATACATGTCACCATATACTATCCTGAGATTCATTTTCTTTATTTCCAACAACATCCTTGTAAATTTTCTCTGTACTTTCAGGCTTATTGATATCTTCCCTGTAGGTAGGTGACCAGAACTGGCCAACTCCAACTCTCTTGCATCATGCGAATGGTTGGCAGAGGAACTGAGGGTTGCTTTCTGTGCCATTTATGTCCAGGTCCCTGCATCTCATTACTCATTTGGGTGGAGGCAACATGAAGAGACGGCCTTTGTAGGTGATCAACAGCTGGTTTCAGATGCTGGCACTGAAGCAGTGGACTTCCAAACATTGGGGAGCCAAACCATTAAATTAAGCCAACCAGATGATCACTGACCACAGCACTGTGTGTCCAGTTTAGGCCGTGCACACTGAGGAGGATGCCCAGGCTATAAGAGAGACCTCTGTTGGTGAACATCAACATCTGCCACTGCACCTAGATTCCCAGTCCAAGGCATCCCAACTGTCGTGGAAATGTAGCCAAATTATTAATCAGTGGTCAGCTGCATCAAACATTTTGCTGGCAGCTTGAAACTGTCCAGATTTGCCTCATTTCATCAGCATTATACAACTTCCATGGAACTGTAGACTCTGGAGTCATAGCAGTCACAGCACTAGCAATGGCATGAGATCTTCAACTCAAGCTGCCTCTGCCCCTCCCCAACCTCATTTATTTATTTAGAGCATGGGTTCCCAAGTCGGGATCCACTGACACCTCAGTTAATGGTAGGGGACTATGGCATAAAATAGGCTGGGAACCCCTGATTTAGAGATCTAGCGTGGAACAGGCCCTTCTGGACCAACAAGCTGTACTGTCCAGCAACTCAGCAATTTAAAGGTAGCCTATTCGCAATTTACAATGACCAATTAACCTACTAATGCCTTTGGACATGGGAGGTCATGAAAGCACCCGGAGGAAACCCACACACTCACAGGCAGGCACATACAGACTCCTTACAGATGATGTTGGAACTGAACTCCAAATTCCTATGCCCCAAACTACAAAGGCATCATGCTAAGCGCTATACTACTCAGGACCCCTATTTAACTTTAATAATAAATTCCTAACTCCCACATGAATGGTTTTATTGCCTTAGTTCTGACAATTCTCAGTATCCAGTTTTCTCTTTTAAATAATTTCATGCTCCAAGCTTCAAAAGGCAGTATGGGAACCAGTAAACTGAAAACGGTCCTTTCAGATCGACCTGGAGGATAAATAGCGCAAATGTAAAAAGCATTCTATTAGAATCTCCAGCTATGAAATGTTGTTTACCTTTCCTTCTTCTCGTGGTATTATGACATTCTCGTATCGGTTGCGACATTGTTTGGGTGATCGGTATATGCGGCTGCAGGAATTAACAACATCACTGACCAGGTCCCAATTTGGTGTATGCGCTGGTGAGATGATAGCCAGGTTTAAAGGTAACTCCAGCAACTGCTTCACAGCCTATCAGCAAGAAAAAAAGAACACAGGAACAAAGCTTCCATTAGACACAAATCTATGAAATATTTAACATATTCAAAGATTCAAAGTACATTTATTATGAAAGTGTGTATGCAATACACAACCCTGAAATTTGTCTTCCTCACAGACAGCCACAAAACAAAGAAACATCATGGAACCCGTTCAAAGAAAAACATCAAACATGCAGCATTCAAAAAACGCGAACAAATCACTCAAAAAACCACAGAATATAAAACAACTACAGAGTTATTGAAGCAGTCTAGAAATATTCAGTTAAGCTCAGTTCAATTTAGCACCGTGTCGTTCGTTGACTACAGGTAAATCACACCAAAATATGGACTTTAAAAAAAAGAGTAACCAGAAATCTGCTGGTACATCTGACATTTAAATATCAATCTCTCCGTGATGTTATCTGGAAAAGCCACAAGTGGAGTGACTACAACACAGTACTGTGCAAAAGTCTTAGGCACATATATACAGCTGGGGTGCCCAAAACTTTTGCATAGAACTGTAGTAATTTTATGTATTGCACTGCACTGCTGCTGCAAAGAAAACAAATTTCATGATATATGTGAATTATGATAAACCCAATTCTAATATGGGTCTCTATTGTGAACTGAGAATGGAAAGGGGGCAGGGAGAGGGAGATCATAGTTGGAAAGTGGGGAAGGGAGAGGGGAGGGAGCAGGAAGCACCAGAATGGCGTTCCGTAATGACCAATAAAACTAAATGTTTGGAATCAAATGTCGATGCTGGTGTCTCAGGGCTGGGTGTGTCTGCATCCGTGCCACCTTTCTGACTCTCAGACTCCTTCTCTGCCACCCGTCCCACACCCCTCCCATGGCACTCCACCCTCACCATTCCCAACATCCTTTACTCCCACCAGATTTACAAACACGCTCTCCGCTCCACGTTGACAAATGCAGTACTGTGCATTTGGGCACCCTAGTGCCTAAAAAAGTATTCAGCCCCTTGGAAGGCTTCATGTGTATTGTTTTTCAACATTGAATCTAAAATTACAAATACAAAACACAAAATAATTGATTGCTTAAGTATTCACTACTTTCCAGTCAGTATTTAGTAGATGGACCTTTGGTAGCAATTACAACCTTGAGTCTCCATAGATAGGTCTCTATCAGCTTTGCAAATCTGAACACTGAAATTTTTTTTAACCTTTCTCCCTTTACAAAACCACTCAACCTCTGTCAGATTGCATGGGGATTGTGAGTAAATCTTTACAAAACCACTCAAGCTCTGTCAGATTGCATGGGGATTGTGAGTGTGTGGTGAACTACATATACCTGTCTGGACACACCCCCTGCTGACTGCTCCTGTGGCTCCTCCCACAGACCCCTGTATAAAGGCGATTGAGGCCTGAGCCCGGCCTCTCAGTCTCCAGGATGTAGTATGGTGGTCACTCACTGCTTGTTCCTTCTTCCAGTCAATAAAAGCCAATATCTCACCTTTACGTCTCAGAGTGAGTTATTGATGGTGCATCAGAGTGAACAGCCCTTTTCAAGTCCAACCACAAATCCTCAATTGGATTGAGGTCTTGACTCTTGACTTGGCCACTCCAATATATTAACTGTATTGTTTTTAAGTCATTCCTGCGTAGCTTTGGCTTTATGCTTGGGATCACTGTCTTGCTGGAAAACAAATCTTCTCCCAAGTTGCAGTTCTCTTGCAGACTGCCTCAGGTTTTCCTCCAGAATTTCACTGTATTTTGCTGCATTCATTTAACTCTCTACCTTCACAAGCCTTCAAGGGCCTGCTGCAGTGAAACATCCCCACAGCATGATGCAGTCACCATCATACTTCACGGTAGGGACGGTGTGTTTTTGATGCTGTGCAGTGTTTGTCTTACGCCAAACATAGTGTTTAGTCTGATGGCCAAAAAGCTCTATTTTGGTCTCAGACCACAGAATCTTCTAGCTGACTTCAGAATCTCCCGCATGCCTTTTGGCAAACTCTAGCCAAGATTTCATGGGAGTTTTTTTTTAAATAGTGGCTTTGTCACTCTCCCACTGAAGCATGTAACTCCTCCAGATTTGTCATAGGTCTCTTGGTCGCCTCTCTCACCAGTCCCCTTCTTGTACAGTCACTTAGCTTTTGAGGATGACCAGCTCTAGGTAGATCTGTGCCATATTCTTTGCATTTCATGATGATTGACTTAACTGTACTCCAAGGGATATTCAGTGACTTGGAAATTTTCTTGTATCCATCTCCTGACTTGAGTTTTTCAATAGCTTTTTCACAGAGTTGCTTGGAGTGTTTTTTAGTCTTCATGGTGTAGGTCTCCAAAAACAGATCTCCATTTAACTAATTATGTGACTTCTGAAACCAAATGGCTGCACCAGTGATGATTTGATGTGTCGTATTAAAGTGGGGTGAATACTTATGCAATCAATTATTTTGTGATTTACATTTGTAAATAATTTAGATCGCTTTGTAGAGATCTGTTTTCACCTTGACCTGAAAGTCTTTTTTTGTTGATCAATGTCAATAAAACAAATTAATTCCTCTGTAATTTAATGTTGCAAAACAGTAAGACATGAAAACTTTCAAAGGGGGTGAATATTTTTTACAGGTACTATACTGTATATGTGTCCAAGATGTTTGAACAGCACTGTATGAGCAGAATCAGACCATTTGGCCCATCGAGTCTGCTCCACTATTCCATCATGGCTGATTTATTATTATTTTTATTCTTTATTTATTATCCCCTCAACACCATTCCCCTCCTTTTCCCCGTAACCTTCGATGCCCCAACTAATCAAGAACTCATCAACCTCTGCTTTAAAGATACGTTTCCTATAGTGGAGGAGTCTAAAACCAGAGGGACACAGCCTCAGAATCCATTTTGAATGGAGATGAGGAGGAATTTCTTTAGCCAGAGGGTGGTGAAACTATGGAACTAATTTCCACAGATGGCTGTGGAGGCAAAATCATTGGGTATATTTAAATCAGATAGTGATAGGTTAATTCAGATTCTGAACAGAAGAAGTAACAAAAAGGAGACATAAAGCCCTCTGATGTTCAAGCATCAACAGACCTGACCATACCATTCACCAACCCCCACCCGCAAGTTATCAGCAATGGTCAGTGAAGGTGCCTCTTAAGCATCCTCTATACTCTCCAATTACCCTCCCTAGCCTCTACACTAGAACATAGAGCACAGTACAGGTCCTTCGGCCCACAATCCTACTGTAGGATCAATGTCACCCTTCCCTCTCACATAGCCCTACAATTATCTATCACCTATGTGCCTACCTAAGAATCCCTTAAATACCCCCAGTTTTATCTGCTTCTATCACCACCCATGGCAGTGCATTCCACACACCCACCACTCACGCCGTAAAAACACCTACCTCTGATATTCCCCCTTATACTTTCTTGCAATCATTTTAAAATTATGCCCTCTTTTATTAGCTGCTTGTGCCCTGGGGAAAAGTCTCTGACTGTCCACTTGAATTATGCCTCTTATGATCCCGTACACCTCTATCAAGTTACCTCTCATCCTCCGTCACTCCAAAGAGAAAAGCCCTAGCTCACGCAACCTTTCCTCATAAGACGTGCTCTCTAAACTAGGTAGCATCTTGGTAAATCTCCTCTGCACCTGCTCTAAAGTGTACACATCCTTCCTATGAAGATGTGTCCAGAAATGAACACAATATTCCGAGTGTGGTCTATCCAGGGCTTTGTAGAGCTGTAACATTAGCTCTGACATCCCCTTCCTATACTCTCCTCCAATCATCTTAAAATTATGCACACTTGCATTAGCCGCTTCCCTCCAGGGAAATGGGCACTTCATCTAAGCCTCTTATTATCTTAGTCACCATCTTTGCTCCAAAGAGTAAAGCCCTAACTTTCTCAACCAATTACCACAGAACAGTACAGCACAGTACTGTCCTGATGTTGTGCTGACCTTTTAACCTACTCCAAGATCATTTTAACCCTTCCCTTCCAAATAGCCCTCCATATTTATTTCAATCATGTTTCTATCTAGGAGTCTCTTGTATGCCCTTTATGTATCTACTCTGCCAACAATCCCTCAGCCTCTCCCATTAAAACTTCAGTGATTTGCCCTCAGACATGGGAGACATTGACCAAGCGCGTGCATCATGTTACCTGTAGAAGTGCCCAGTCCTCGCTAATCAGCCACTCTGGGCTGTCTGTTCCACCATCAGCAGGGGTTTTGGTCAGCGTGGGCAAAGGTTTTGCAAACGGTGCCTGCTGCTTCATGAACAGGTTCTTCTTCTGGTCTTTAGCCTCACGGCGCATCTTGAGCATGCAGGGTGTTGATCTGTCGAACAGTGATCGGGGCGGGGTGACTGGCTCCCCGTGCCGAGCTTTCTTAAACTTCTTTCCGGCAGCTGCATCAACAAAGGTCAACACGTCTGTCTCGCTTTCTGCACATACAAAAAGCAACACTGGCCGAATGCTTTCATTACAGATGTCCACCAACCATTCCTCCTCTCTGGGTCTACCACCTGCTTCAAGGGTGTAATTAAACCACTGAATAGACTGATAACAATTGTTGCCACTTCATACCAAGAAACCCCACTTGGTTTGGCTCAGTTTGGAACAGTAGTATCTTTAATATAACAAAATATCACAAGGCATTTCTCAGAAATGTAAGCACCAGAATGCAGTACAGCTTTAGTTATGACGTATAGTAACAGGCCTTCTGGCGTATCATGCCCAAACTGATTATCAAACACCAATTTACATTAGTTCCATATAATACTAGTTATTCCCTTACATCCCACCCCTTCTCCATCTTCCCCATTCCACCACTTAACTACAGACTGGGCTATATACTGGCTAATTAACCCACCATCCCCTCCAAGAGGACCACAACCTTGTCATAGGGTCTAGAGGTTTGCGTGCCTCAATGATCCGGAGAGCTGTGTTGGCTGGAGTCTGAGCTTTATGATTTGGCTCTTGGTAGGGTCACCTATGCCAAACAGATCAAGGGGTAGAGGTCAGACTAAGAGTGGTCCACTGGTCCTCCAGGTTCGGGGGTTCAGCTCAGGGATAACAACCCTGACTGATAAAACAAAACTGTTATAGAAACAGCAATGAAGAATCCTTCAACATATGTGTGTGATGGTATTTCTGAGTCTCCACCTGGGACTTGTATGACTGACAGCACTGAAAGCTGAGAGGAAGCTACTGACATGTGAAGGAAGCTCTGAACACCTCCAGGGATGGAAGACCTTCATTGCTGCCCTAAATGCTAGCGGCGTAACGGGCAGTAACTGACCCACCATCTCATGCGCCTGTATAAAACCTCCCTGCACATGGGTGACATTTTTAGTATAGGAGGCAAAATATGACGATGGGATAAACTACTTCACTATGAGACTGACACGGAGGATCGATTGCCCTGGGTTGCACATATTACAAAATGAGTATAGATGTTGGGTCACACTCAAAATGCTGGAGAAACTCAGCAAGCCAGGTAGCATCTATGGAGAGCAATAAATCAGGATGTGTTGAAGGGTTTTGGTCCGAAATGCCGACTGTTTATTCCCATCCATGGGTGCTGCCTGATCTGCTGAGTTCCTTCTGTATTTTGTATATGTTGCTCAAGATTTCCAGTATCTGCAGAATCTCATGTTTATGTTGTGTAAGACACTGGTGAGGCTGCACTTGGAATATTGTCAACATGAGAGATTCTACAGTTGCTGGAAATCCAAAAGTAACAAACACAGGCTGAGATCCTTCTTCAGGACTAGAAAGGAAAGCAGAAAATGTCAGTATCAAAAAGTGGGGGGGGGGGGGGGGGAGGAGGAGAATAGTTTGGTGATAGGTGAAGACAAGCAGAATGGAAAGATAAAGGGCTGGAGAGGAAGGAATCTGAACAGAGTGGAGAGTGGACCATTGAGAAAGGGAAGGAAGGGCACCGGGTGAGGTGAAAGGCACGTAAGGAGAGGCAAGGGGCCAGAGTGGGGAATAGAAGAAGAGAGGACGGGAAGGCAATTTGTTTTTAACTGGAAGGAGAAATCAATATTCATGCCATCAGGTTGGAGGTTACACAGACATAAGGTGTTGTTCCTCCATCCTGAGGGTGGCCTCAGTTTGGTACATGTTGGAATGGGAATTAAAATGTTGGGCCGCCGGAAGTTCCACTTTTGAAGGATGGTGCAAAGATGCTCAACGAAGTGGCCCATCAATTTATGACTGGTCTCATTAGGAGTACCGGACACAATAGATGACCCCAGCAAATTTAGAGGTGAAGTGCAGTTTGAAAGGACTGTTTGCAGCCCTGAATGGTGGTGAGGGAGGAGGAATATTATGTTCAGTTCTAGTCACCCAGCTGAAGGAAAGATACCAGTAAGATGGATTAAGAGCGTAAAGGAGACTTACAAGGTTGTTGCCAACACTTGAGGGACTGAGTTATGAAGAGAGAGGATGAGCAGATTGGGACCTTCTCCCCACTGGACCATAGGAGAATGAGGAGTGATCTTATAGAAGTGTTCAAGATTGAGGGACATAGATAGGGTGAATGTGTACAGGGTTGGGGTAGGAGGGAACCTTTTCAGCCAAAGTGTTCAGTATATGATATAAGCTGCCAGAGGAAGTGGTTGAGGCAGGTAAACTAGCAACATTTAAAATGTGCTTGAAAAGGTACATGGAAAGGTTTCAGAGAAAAATGGACCAATCACTGGCAAATTGGATCAACTTAGAAGGGAATCTTGGTTAGCATCGACTAGTTTGGCTGAAAGGCCTTTTTCTGTACTGTATGACTCAATAACTAAGACAAAAGAGAAAACTAATTCCCTTCCCAAGGCAGAGACTGGGATTAGCACAGGTTGATTATCAAATTATAGGACAATTGCATTAAAGTGTTCAAAATCTGGAAGGATGCATTACATTGTTAAGGGCAAGATCCTTAATAGTGTTGCTGAGCAGAGAGATCTAGGGATCCAAGTTCACAGCTCATTGAAAGTGGCAATACAGGTCAATAAGGTGGTTAAGGCGGCTCATGGAATGCTTGCTTTTATTAGACAAGGCATTGAGTTCAAAAGTCATAAAGCAGACGTTGATAGGTTCTTGATTAGCCAGGGTGTCACAAGTTATGGGGAGAAGGCAGGAGAATGTGGTTGAGAGAGACAATAAATCACCATGATGGACTCAATGGGCCAAATGGCCTAATTCTGCTCCCAAGTCTTATATTATGAAACTCTGGTGAGGCCACATCTGTAGTATGCGATACAGTTCTGGTCGCTCCACTATAGGAAGGATGTTGATTCTTCTTGGAGAGGGTGCACGAGAGGTTTACCAGGATGCTGTCTGGTTTGGAAGGCATGTGCTATCATGAGAGACTGGATAAACTTGTTTTCTCTGAACAGTCGGAGGCTGAGGGGAGATCTGATAGAGGTTTACAAGATTATGAGAAGCATAGAGTGGAGAGAAATCTGTTTCCCAGGGTTGAAATGTCTAATACCAGAGGGTATGCATTGAAGGGGAGAGGGGGGTCGGTTCAAAGGGGATGAAAGGGGTATGTTTTTTACTCAGAGAGTGGTGGATGCCTGGAATGCGCTGCCTGCTATGGTGGTAAAGGCAAATACATTAGAGCCTTTTAAGAGATGTTTGGATAGGCAAATGGATGCAAGGAAGATGGAAGAATATAGGCATGGTGTAGGTAAAAGGGATCAGTGCTTGGGATTTTTGATTTATCCTTTTAGCTAGTTCAGCACAAAATTGTGGACCAAATGGCCTGTACCTGTGCTGTGACGTTCAATGCTCTATGTAAATCACGATCAAATTTCTATCATCAACTTATGGAGGGATCATGATCATTATTACACTCCTACCACACAGGCCATATCAAGACTGGAGAGGGCAGGAGGTGGCTAAGTCTAGATCTCTTCCTTGATCAATATTTTAATTAATGAAATGTGCCCATATTCTACATGAGCTGCACATTGCTGATATGCTTCCTCACCTGAGGGGTCCATCTTTAATCTCTTGTGTTCCTTTCGGACATAAACAGGGGGCAGTTTGGACTCCTGAATCGGAGTAGTATCATACATCAGGCACATTACTGGATCCATATAGATATCATTGTCATCCTGGGGCGGTGTGGGAGGTGTCCAAATCTGCCAGAGATAGAAAGCAATGTAACCCATTCAGATTTTAAACTTAAGAAAGATTCTAAATCCTTTTGAAAGAAGTGGGTGCAATGGGGCGGCGTGGCAGCGTAGTGGTTCGCACAATGCTTTACGGTACAGGTGACTGGGGTTCAATTCCCACCGCTGCCTGTAAAGAATTTGTACCTTCTCCCCATGACTGCATGGGTTTCCTCCAGGTGCTCTGATTTCCTCCCACAGTCCAAAGATGCACCAGTTGGTAGGTTAACTGATCATTGTAAACTGTACTGTGATTAGGCTAGAATTAAACCGAGGGATTGCTGTGTGGCGCAGTTCGAAGGGCCGGAAGGATCTTCTCTGAGCTGTATCTCAATAAATAAATACTCACGGGCATTATTTCAGGCTGGCCATCCTTAACTTCTTTCACATACTCCTTTACAAAGAGAGGAAAAAATACAATTGAGTGAAATTGTCTTTTCAATCAACAGCAAGAGCAGGAATAATTTGTTTTTAAACATGGCCTGAAAACTGTAGGGTACTTTAATAAAACACTATATATAAGAAAAATTCCAGCAGCACAGCGACAAAGGCTACGAGCACAGGAGCATTTCAGTTACTGCACGGCAGCTAGGAGGAACTCACAGTGCACCAACAGCACGAGACTCTCATCACAATTAAACCAGTATATACCTTGTTGTATGCATCCTCCCGGCTGTAAGTGAACAGCACATCATTTTCTTCATCTTCTAGCTGTCTCTTCTTTTCCTCTTTCAGGCTGTGCAACTGTCCAAACTCCCACACCCGCTTTGCAGCTTTCACCTGAGCCTGAGGCAACCGGCACAAATTACAGTTATGGCTCAGATTGTTCTTTCAAAGTGGAAAAAACCTCCCAATAACTTCATGTCAGTATCCATACAAGTGATTTGGTTCTTTCAATACTAATGGTTTGACAATAACAACGCCTATTATTGAAGTAGTACGTATTATGACCACATTAAACAAAGGTTGACAAATTTTTACGCTGGTGTTCAAGCTGTGATTTAAGATTCAAATCAGTGGCAACAGGAAAATTACAATTAAATTTTACATAAACTCCCCTAAATTATTGATTAATTCAAGGACACATCAGATGACCTTCTTTCAGAAATTGACATTTCAGGATCCTAGGCATTAGGAATCTAATCATGCCAAGAAAAAGTGACGAAGAGCAAAAAGTGACAAGCTCTGGTTCCCAAGACTCTTTGCTAGTGAAATTTCCTCACTCCACATCCTAGAATTAGCACTGCTGAATTAAGTGACTTCCCAAATGAGAAAGAGAAACTTTGGTTTGCCTAGCCTTGCAATCCCTAGCATTCAGAAAAATGAAATGGTCACCTTTACCCAGTGTTCCCCACATTCTGCATTTGTTGCTGCATATCTGTTAATTGACCAACTATATTTATTTGTTATGTGCTATGTCGTACAAGGTGGGCTATCATGATCGATGGGCTAAGTGGGTTCTACAGCTTGCCCAAGGGGGACCTGCAGATTGGCGGAGGGAAGAAGTGCCTTACACCTCCTTTGATAGAGACGTACCTCCACCCTGCCACCCAAAACCAACTACATACCCATCTTTAAAACCAAAATCTATAACATCCAGAACCACTTCTCGGCAACTGGAAACAGAAACTAACTTTATACTGGTCTCTGGACTTGATTTCAAGAGTAATAATATATCCCTCTCCATCATAGTCGGAATCATGGAACAGTTTCAGACAAGAGTCCTTTCATTACACATGGATAATTACTTACTTCAGGTAGTTTCTGCTCTGCTGGTGTTATAAACGCTTGCGTCAGCTCTAAATAATTCATTGCGTACTTTTCAACTGGGGTAAGCTGCATGAAAACAAAACTCAATTTCAGACTGGAAATTTCACAGAATCATTAAATTGCTGAACATATCTGGCATAAACCACTAACATTGATAGTAATGGAACCAGTGTATAATTGGAAAAGTTTAAGGTGCTCACAGCTAATTTCCAGCTCTTCTATTTAAAACAGGGCAAGGACTTCGTGAGTATACAATTGTAGTAAGGGCAGGAAGTTCTGTTGTAACTAGAAATAGTTTATTTAGCATGTTAAAGGCTTATTCTTGAAACAACTATATGGAGAGATTTACCTGCAGTCTAGATCTTGAAGGCAGTGTTGTCCTGTACTACCTGCTAGAGCTTCATGCAGTAATGGAGAAGCATTTAGTCAACCAGTACTCTGAAGAATGGTTTGATGTCAATGCCAGCACTTTGTGTTGATGGGTTGTGGATCAAAGTGCATAGCCATCACTGAGCATGACATGTAGACAGCAGAAGTGAACATGCTCTGTCTGATTAGACTAATGGAACATGACAATATAATAATGGACTATGAACACCTTGCTACAGAGCTGGGTATTTATTATTAGCAAAACTGCATGGATTTGGCCCTTCTGGCTCTTCAAGACACACCACCCAGCAACCCCAACAAACCCTGATTTAACCCTAGTCTAATCACAGGACAATTTACAATGACCAGTTAACTTACTAACTGGTACGTCTTTAGACTTTAGGAAGGAACCAGAACACCTGGAGAAAACCCACACATTCCACAGAGAGGATGTACAGACACCTTACAGAGGACACTGGGATTGAACTCCAGACTCCAACACCCTATGCTGGAAGTGTCACACTAATTAAAGACTACAGGTCCAGCAATAACCTACTCCACTAGGGCAGGATGAAGAGGAAATGCCACTACTTCCATGTTCATCCATGTCACACGCCACCAAGAGCTCCTTCATTGTCGATGGGTTTAAACCTGGATGTTTCTGCTCAAGAGCATTTACAGTCATCATCATCATGTGCCATGTCGTTTTAACTTGGGTGAATATGGTCTTATCTGTAACCATGACTGTTCTTGGCAATGTTTTCTACAGAAGTGGCTTGCTATTGCTTCTTCTGGGCAGTGCCTTTACAGGACGGCTGACCCCGGCCATTATCAATACTTTTCAGAGATTGACAAGGTTCTGCACAGAAGATTAGTTAGGAAGGTTCAATCGTTAGGTATTAATTTTGAACTAGTAAAATGAATTCAACAGTGGCTGGATGGGAGATGCCAGAGAGTAGTGGTGGATAATTGTTTGTCAGGTTGGAGGCCAGTGACCAGTGGTGTGCCTCAGGGATCTGTACTGGGTCCAATGTTGTTTGGCATATACATTAATGATCTGGATAATGGGGTGGTAAATTGGATTAGTTAAGTATGCAGATGATACTAAGGTAGGTGGCGTTGTGGATAATGAAGTAGGTTTTCAAAGTTTGCAGAGAGATTTAGGCCAGTTAGAAGAGTGGGCTGAGTGATGGCAGATGGAGTTTAACACTGATAAGTATGAGATGCTATATTTTGGTAGGAATAATCCAAATAGGACATACATGGTAAATGGTAGGGCATTGAAGAATGCAGTAGAACAGAGTAATCTCGGAATAATGGTGCATAGTTCCCTGAAGATGGAATCTCGTGGATAAGGTGGTGAAGAAAGCTTTTGGTATGTTGGCCTTTATAAATCAGAGCATTGAGTATAGGAGTTGGGATGTAATGGTAAAATTGTACAAGGCATGGGTAAGGCCGAATTTGGAGTATTATGTACAGTTCTGGTCACCAAATTATAGGAAAGATGTCAACAAAATAGAGAGAGTACAGAGAAGATTTACTACAATGTTACCTGGGTTTGAGCACCTAAGTTACAGGGAAAGATTGAACAAGTTAGGTCTTTATTCTTTGGAACATAGAAGGTTGAGGGAACACTTAATAGAGGTACTTAAAATTATGAGGGGGATAGATAGAGTTGACGTGGATAGGCTTTTTCCACTGAGAGTAGGAGAGATTCAAACAAGAGGACATGATTTGAGAGTTAGGGGGCAAAAGTTTAAGGGTAATATGAGGGGGAAATTCTTTACTCAGAGAGTGGTAGCTGTGTGGAATGAGCTTCCAGTAGAAGTGGTAGAGGCAGGTTCGGTATTGTCATTTAAGGCAAAATTGGATAGGTATATGGACAGGAAAGGAATGGAGGGTTATGGGCTGAGTGCAGGTCAGTGGGACTAAGTGAGAGTAAGCATTCAGCATAGACTAGAAGGGCCAAGATGGCCTGTTTCCGTGCTGTAATTGTTATATGGTCTGCTCAGTGTTAGTGGTTGCATAACCAGTACTTGTGATATGCACCAGCTGCTCATGTGACCATCCACCACCTGCTCTCATGGCTTCATGTAATCCTGATCAGGGACTAAGCAGGTGCTACACCTTGCCCAATGGTAACCTGCAGACTAGTGGAGGGAAGAAGCACCTTGCACCTCCTTTGGTAGAGGTGCATCTCCACCCCACCACCCATATTTAGGGAGCATCTCCTGCAAACTGCAGCTGTTCATGGCAGCAGCTCCACTAACTTCAAGAGCACTAAGGATAAGCAGTAAATAATTGGCTTGTCTGAGAAGCCCATGTAGACGGTAATGCAATGAAATGCCGTCCAATCCAGTTTGCATGTCTTTATTCAAAATATAGGCCGGCTGGTGGCGTAGTGGCATCGGTGCTGCTCTTTGGAGCAAAGGCTCCGGAGTTCGAATCCAGCCGGCTCCAAACCCATTCTCCTGCCTTCTCTCCATGATCTTTCACACCCTGACTAAGAAAACCACAAGTAATTGGCTGCAACAGCAATTTAACATTAGTGAGCATGTTTATGACAAAACCCAGTCCAGATTTTAGACATTTAACGGTTGCACTATCAGCATTAATTGTGAATAGGTGGCGAGAATTAGCCAACAGGAGGCTGAGGGTAGATCAGACAGAGGTTTATAAAAGTAAGGGAGGAACAGATAGATGGCCTTTATCTGTATCCTTTTTCCCCTTGAGGTGTATGGGATGGTGGGAGGGCTAGCACCTCTGGTGAAAGAACCTGTCATGTCCATTCTAGGGAAGCTCACTCACCTTTGGCCCCCACTGGACACTCAGCTCTCACCTGTGGCTCCAAGGAGCTGTCTGCATGAGACAGCAGCCACACCCCAGTACACAGCTTTAAAAGTTGGGCTAATCCAGGTGAGCTTAGCCATAGGCCTCATACCCCAGTGAGAGAGGGCCATGGCTGTCTTAGCACACAAAGTCAGCACCAACAGACTGGGTGGACGAGATCTACAGTGAGATCCAAAGCAAGGAAGGCAGTTCTGCATCGAGTTGAAATGAGCAGTCAATGGATGCTGCCTGACCTGCTGAGTTCATCCAGCTTGTTTGTACGTGTTGATTTGACCACAGCATCTGCAATGTATTTTGTGTTTAGTTCTGCATCGTTCTCTGGAGAGCAAAGGTCATGACGAGGCACAGAAGATGTAATGGTCAACCACTGGAACCATGGAAAATTCCAGTTTGTGAAGCTTGTTCGTACCATTGGACCAGGAGTTCTGAGGTAGAGTGAGTGTAACTGCCCCAGTCCAAAGGCTTTTCCATTTAAAAAACACTCCCACACAGAAATCATGTCATCGTCCGGCAACCACCATCTTATTCGCAGGATCGAAATGTTTAACACCGGAGGGCATAGGTTTAATTTGAGAGGGGGCAAGCTCAAAGGGGATGTGAGGGACAATTTTTTTTAAAGACACTAGAGAGTGGTGGGTGCCTGGAATGTGCTGCCAGGGGTATTGATGGTGGAATCAGATACAATATAGAGGGTCTTAAGAGGCTCTTACATAAGGAGCAAAGTTTAGCAAAACTTGGTAAGTGTGATGGACATACACAAAATGCTAGAGGAACTCAGCAGGCATCTATGGAAACAAATAAACAATTGATGTTTTGGGTCGAGACACGTCAACAGGACGTCGACTGTTTATTTCTCTCCATAGAGGCTGCCTGACCTTCTGAGTTCCTCCAGCATTTTGCTCTTGTGACTCTGGACTGCCAGCATCCACAGTATCTCTTGTGTTTAAGTGTGACTCAGACTGCTAATGTACGCAGTGAATTGGTACAAGGAGCTGGACTCTGTTGTCGGCAACTCAGTGATTAAGCTTCCCCTGAAGATACAAATAAAGAATAATTTATTGCAGTTAACACAGTCATGCTGAACCAACTGTGCCTGTTGGCTAAAGATATATTCAAACAATTCCAAAAATGCATTATTAGATATTAAAACTAGTAATGAATTTTGAAAGCTCCAGGGATATTTAATACAATAAATTTGCAAAGAAATTGTCCTCCAGACTTCAAAATATATACATTAACAATGTAGTAACACCATGGTTACATCTTGTACAAGAGATGTATAAACCAAACGAAGATGCCATGGCCAAAAAATACCAGTGTCCCCTTTGACTCTCACCAATTTTTATTGATGCACCACAGAAAACATATTGCCCAGATGCATCACGGCTTGCAACTGCTTTGCACGCGACCACAAGAGATTGTAGAGTTGTAGATACGGCTCAGCACATCAGAGAAACTGGCCAGCTCTCCATGGCCTCTGTTTAATACCTCAATGCCTAGTAGCTGGACCTCTGAATGCAGGCAAGTGAGCACAGGGCAGCTGGGTGAACAGAACTTGCTGCAGTTAAGAAAACCTATTGCACAGGACATGCCCTCTTGTCATTGCTACCATCAGGGAGGAGGTACAGGAGGCTGAAGACACATACTCAACATTTTAGGAACAGCTTCTTCCTCTCTGCCATCAGATTTCTGAATGGATACTTAACATGGTTTGGCTTAGATATGAAGGGCCAAACTACATCCTCCATAAGGCTCAATGTATAAAGATTACCAGAAGAAATAAAACTAATCACCTGCTCCACAAGTGCTGCCAATCCATCCAGGTAGGTAGGCTCCTCGTAGCTCACACACCTACACTTCTCCGTGGCTTTGTCAACCGCACCTTCGTGTTCATTCCTTGCTGTCAACTCTGCTTTACCGAGGTCACCACTGTCCTGCTCAATGCTATTCAGTGCCTGGACAGAACAAGTAACAAGGTTATTATCAATAGGCTCATTTATATTGACACTGTTCCCCATCTAATGTTTCTAGCACAACAGCAACTGGAGTGAGTGGGATAAGCTGAGGCCATGCTCTCTTCTTGCTGCTGCCATCAGGAAGAAGGTACAGGAGCCTCAGCATTCACACCACCAGGTTCAGGAACAGTTATTAACCCTCAACCATCAAGCTCCTGAACCAGAGGCAATAACTTCACTCACCCCATCACTGAAATGTTCCCACAACCTATGAACTGACTTTCAAGGACTCTTCATCTCACGTTCTCAATACTTATTGCTTGTTTACTTTTGTTTTTTGTGTTATTTGCTCAGCTTGTTGTCTTTTGATGATGGGTTTTTGTCCATCTTGGTGTGCTGTTTTTCATCGATTCTATTCGGTCTCTTTTTATTTACTATGAAAATCATTGTGAATCTCCCCTGAGAATCATTTTCTTGCAGGCATTCACAGTAAGTACAAAGAGACACATTAGAACCGATGGAAGACTGCACAGCTGGGCAAACAACTGATGTTTAAAATACAAGAAGCTGCAAACACAAAAAAGAAAAAGCAAAGCAGTAATAATAAAAAAAGAACAAAATAACAAATATTGAAATCATCAGTTGTAGGGTCTTTGAAAGTGAGCCCATAGGTTGTGGTATCAGTTCAATGTTGGGGTGAGTGAAGTCATCCTCACTGGTTCAAGAGCCTGATTGATGGTTGACGGATAACAACTATTCCTGAACCTGACGGTGTAGGTCCTAAGAAGAAAGTAACACAGAAAAGAAAGGAGCATGGACTGGACAGTGGGGGAAGGATGCTGTTGTCTCGTGACAGCGCTCTGTGTAGGAGTGCTCAGTGGTGGGGATGTGAATTTCTGTTAGCAAAAATGCTCTGGTGTAAGAGTTTGAATGTATTCCACTCTTGCTAGTACTGAGCTGACTCACTTTAAATTTACCTCTGAACCTAAAAGGATTTCAAACAATTACAACCAATATATTTTATGTATAATGTGTTAATTCATTTACCAATTATCCACCTCTTGATTTGTTTCATTTATTGTTTTGCTTGGGAAGAAAAAAACCCAGCCTTCTGCTCTAAATACAAATCAAGGTTATGCTCTCAGGAAGTGGGAATGTTTATACCAATCCAATTAAAATTAGTTCATGGCAAATTCATGCAAAGCTCTTTAGAATTTTATTGCAATTGATTTTTGCATGGCTGTTAGACACTACACTGTGCTAAGAGCGATCAGTTTTTAAATAGCGTCAGTTGTGTGCGCTTCCGTTCAAAAGGCAGTGGTTTTTGTCACTGATAGTTGGCAAGAAATAAGCAGCAAGGCAATTCAGAACTGTTTTGCTCACTGTAGTTCAGCATGGGGATGTCTGAAACAGCCAGAAGTGAAAATAAAACAATATTACTACTTCAACAAATTAGGAAAGATGAAAAACTTGAAGCCACTTTGCACATTACAATGAAAAACAAGATTTGGAGGATGCAATTATTGAAAGCATCGTATAAAGGCAGTCCATTATCTGCACCTAGTTTTGCGCTAATTTTGTTCATTTACAATAGAAAGAACACAGAACAAGAGAAAATCTGCAGAAACTGAAAATCCAAGCAACACACATACACAAAACACAGGAGGAACTCAACAGGCCAGGAAGCACTGTGGAAACGAGTAAGCAGTCACCATTTCAAGTTAAGACCCTTCATCAGGACTGGAGAACAAGGGTGATAAGTCAGAGTAAGAAGGTGGGAGGAGGGGAGGAAGAAATACAAGGTAGTAGGTGATAGGTGAGACCGGGAGAGGTAGTGGGCTGACGTAAAGAACTGGGAAGTCGATTGGTGAAAGAAATAAAGGGCTGGAGAAGTGGTAATATAATAGGAGAGGACAAAAGACCATGGAAGAAATGAAAAGGGGTGGAGAACCAGAGGAAGGTGATGGGCAGGTTAGGAGATAAGGTGAGAGAGAGGAATGGGAATGGGGAATGGTGAGGGAGCTTGGGGGAGGGATGTTGCATTATTGGAACTTCAAGAAATCAACGCTCATGCCATCGGGTTGGTGGCACGCCAGATGGAATATAATGTGTTGTTTCTCCAGTCGGAGCGCAGCCTCATCCTGGCAGTAGAGGAGGCTATAGACTGACATGTTGGAATGGGAATGGGAAGTAGAATTAAAATATGTTGCCACTGGGAGATCCCGGTTTTACCAGCGGATCAAGCTTAGGTGCACAGTGAAGCATAATTTCCATTACTCTCCAGAATTCTCCATAACAAATGCCATCTCTAATGGGATCCCTTTGATACCAAGCACACCTTTCCTCCACCTCAACTTTGTGCAGGGATTGCTCCCTATGCGACTCTCTTGTCCATTCATCCCTCCTACTGATCTCCCTCCTGGCATTTATGTTTGCAAGCGGAATAAGTGCTACTCCTGCCCCTACACCTCCTCCCTCACCACCATTCAGGGCTCCAAGCAGTCCTTCCAGGTGAGGCGACACTGCACCTGTGAGTCTGCTGGGGTCATCCACTGTATCCGGTGCACCCGGCGTGGCCTCCTGTATATTGGTGAGACCCAACGTAGATTGGGAGACTGCTTTGCCAAGCACCTAAGCTCTGTCTGCTAGAAAGAGTGAATTCTCCCAGTGGCCACTCATTTTAATTCTACTTCCCATTCTGACATGTGAGTCCTTGGCCTCCTCTATTGCCGGGATGAGGGCACACTCAGGTTGGAGGAGCAACACTTTGTATTCTGTCTGGATAGCCTCCACCCTGATGGCACGAATGTCGATTTCTGAGACTTCCAGTAATGGCTCCCCCCTTCACCATTTCTCACCCTATCTCCATCACCTCCCTCTGGTGCTCCTCCCTCTTCCCTTTTTCCTTTCTTCCGTGGCCTTCTGTCCACTCCTATTAGATTCCCCCTTCCCCAGCCCTTCATCCATTTCACCAATGTCTTCCCAGCTCTTTACTTCAGCACCCCCCCGTTTCACCTATCACCTACTACCTTGTATTTCTTCTTCCCCGTCTCCCATCTTCTTACTCTGACTTCTCATCCTCGTTCTTTAGCCCTGATTAAGGGTCTCAGCTCGAAACGTCGACTGTTTAATCTTCTCCACAGGTGCTGCTTGCCTGCAGAGTTCCTCTAGCATTATGTATGTGTAAGACTGACCTAACGCACAGATTTATAGTACTGTAGAGGCACTGGGAGTGTTCTAATCTGTTCTGTGTCCTATTTAAATACATATGTTACTTAGTTAAATAGTAGTTTGTCTTTTTAATACCTTTTATCTCTTTCTATGGCCCCAGTGTGTCCCAATTAACCGGAATCCACTGTAAGTGGATTCAGTAACAGATTATGGCCAATGAACTCAAGGTGCTTGTGGAAGCCGTGCATCTGCATTGTATTGTGTGCAGCACATTTATTATGTTTATCATGGTAGTCATGTGGACGGGAGTGTGGTAAACTCAAAGACTTTAGTTATGTATTCATACTTTGTTTACGGCAGTTTAGAACTGGGAAATGTTGGGTGCCATACCTTTTGTTGACCACTTAATTACATTTGAAATCGCTCAGCTTTGCATAAGTCCACTTACGTACATTTACCATCGCGAGTTTTAGATTCCTAAGTTCCATCACTTCAAGATTGTATGTTTTGCTAGTTACTAATTAAGGATTCAATACATTTCTTTGACTTTTTGGAACATTATTACTGGATTGATCTGAGGACACATCATACAAGATAACTGCACGTGGCTGCCAGCAGAGGCATTGGTTTGTTTACATTTACAGTGCTGAATGGAGCAATGGCACCACCTTGTGGTCAAACTACGACTGGGTTTCTGCAAAGGTAAACACTCTTTGCTGGTGAATCTGTTGTTAATAATGCACAATTCCCCAGTGTCATTGTACAGCAAGATGATTCAGAGTGCTTCGAGCAACTCTATCAAACGCTATTCAGTGCCAAGCTGGATTCTAAAACTGCTAGGGCAAGCAGGGGAAGCTTGATTAAAGAGCACTGTGACCTCATAAAATGTCAAACATCCTTCAAAGCAATAACGTAAATTTACAATCGGTACTTTGCAAACCATTTTTGAACGTGGAAATTGTTCCCACAGTATGCATTTCATAAATTTATAATAGTTCAGAGGCTATAAAACTATATAAAGACAATTCGGATGATATTGACACTTCCTTTTCACCACTGAACCACGCTCCACCATGTGACAGGTCTGCTCATCCAACCTGGATGAATTTCTACTTCATCTGGGAGCAGATTTCCCAGAATGCAGGTAAGGAACCTTGAATTTATCAAACAAAATCAAAACTTCCACTGAATTTACAAAATTCCATGTGATTTCAAGATGATCTGCAAATCTGTTTGCAAAAGATAACAAACTTACTTCAAAAAAATTAATATAAGGGTGGCACAGAAGTTAGTGTAACACTATTACAGCACCAGTAACTTGGATTCAATTGTGCTGCTGTCTGTAAGGAGTTTGTATCCAATCTCCCTGTGGACATGGGGGCTTCCTCTGGGTGAGCCAGTTTCCTCCCACATTCCAAAGAATGTGTTGTGTTGGAATCGGTTGTTCTTTATGCTATTAATAAGGTATTAGTTGAATTAAGTTTTTTTAGAAAGACTTAAACTTGACAAGGTACCTACCCCATGCAAGGTTTTGAGAAAGTAAGGAAGCATGGGATCCAAGGGGACATTGCTTTGTGGATCCAGAACTGGCTTGCCCACAGAAGGCAAACAGTGGTTGTAGACAGATCATATTCTGCATGGAGGTCGGTGACCAGTGGTGTGCCTCAGTGATCTGTTCTGGGATCCCTACTCTTTGTGATCTTTATAAATGACCTGGATGAGGAAGTGGAGGGATGGGTTAGTAAATTTGCTGATGACACAAAGGTTGGAGGTGTTGTGGATAGTGTGGAGGGCTGTCAGAGGTTACAGCGGGACACTGATAGAATGCAAAACTGGGCTGAGAAGTGGCAGATGGAGTTCAACCCAGATAAGTGTGAGGTTGTTTATTTTGGTAGGTCAAATACGATGGCATAATATAGCATTAATGGTAAGACTCCTGGCAGTATGGAGGATCAGAGGGATCTTGGGGTCCAAGTACATAGGACACTCAAAGCTGCTGCGCAGGTTGACTCTGTGGCTAAAAAAAAGCATATGGTTCATTGGCCTTCATCAATTGTGGGATTAAGTTTAAGAGCCAAGAAGTAATGTTATATAGGACCCTGGTCAGACCCCACTTGGAGTACCATGCTCAGTTCTGGTCGCCTCACTACAGGAAGAATGTAGAAACCATAAAAAGGGTGCAGACAAGATTTACAGGAACGTTGCCTGGATTGGGGAGCATGTCTTATGAGAATAGGTTGAGTGAACTCAGCCTTTTTGCCTTGGAATGACGGAGGATGAGAGGTGACCTGATAGAGATGTACAAGATGATGAGAGGCATTGATCGTGTGGATAGTCAGAGGTTTTTTCCCAGGACTGAAATGGCTAGCACCAGAGGGCACTATTTTAAGGTGCTTGGAAGTAAGGTTTGGTTCGTCCATCGTCATCGATGAAGACCTCGACACCATTAGTACTTTTTTTTTTACAAGATTGAGTTGCTAGCTGGACGCTCAACCCAGCAATGATGGAGAGTATGCAAAGGAGCCAGCCAGATTTGAACTCGGGATCTCTCGCCCTGAAGTCCAGCGCTGATGCCTTTACACCACCAGCCAGATGTTTGATGATGGTGTCGAGGCTAGCAATTGATTTGGATTTAAGTGAGGGAGAGTTGTGCAGCATCAGCCTCACTCTCTCTTCCCAATTTCCATCTAGATCCAGTGGCAAGACAAGAGTCGAGATGGCTAGTGATGGGACTAGGCACGGTGGATGACCAAGGCGTCTTCTGTGTCTTGTCGTGCTCTATGCATTCCACAATGCTTGCAGGGACTGCCTTCTTGACTGCTGGACCTTCCATTGGCCTCGTTCACTTGATCCGCCGGAGTCTGTCTTCACATGCTGGGATAGACAACTCCCTATCTCACCGAGGGTTTGAAACCTGTTGGGTATCCTCATCTGTTTTAGCCGGCTTGTCGAAGCTGTTGCCCAGGGTGTGGCCACTGTCACATGAAAACAGCTACGAGGAGTCACACGAGCTGAGTGCCAGGTGGGGAACAAAGGTGGACAAACCACCTTGTAAAGGACGCGACATGTTCCCCCACCAGAGGTGCTACCCTCCCTGACACCCCATACAGAAGTAGGTACAGAGGAGATGACAGGGGTAAGTTTTATTACGCAGTGAATGGTAAGTGCGTGGAATGGGCTGCTGGCGATGGTGGTGGAGGCAGATATGATAAGATTTTTTAACAGACATGTACAGGTACATGGAGCTCAGAAAAATAGAGGGCTACTGGTAACCCTAGGTAATTTCTAAGGTAAGGACATGTTCGGCACAGCTTTGCAGGCCGAAGGGCCTGTACTATGCTGTAGGTTTACTATGCTTCTATGTTTCTGAACTGTACTTTCACTAACTTATAATTTGCATTTTTAATTTGTGTTGTTCCACAGTATGTGCTGTTAGACTCTGCCTACCAGTGGTAAAGCAATATAACAGTTTATCCTCTTTCATTTTTCACTGGCTGGGTGTTAAACATGCTATGTCTGTACGTTTTCTAAAAGGCCCTTAGGTTATCTCAGGAATTTGCTTTCTCTCAATATAAAAGTGTCTGTTCCTACAAAAATCATCTTCTTGTCTTTGCTCTCAGCACTGTTCTATAAGATCACTTTTCTACAGATCCTGCAGGATGTAGGATTTTAAAGACTGAATTGTACAGTTAGGCGTTGGCCTCATTTGCCAGGAGAGAAGTCAAAATTTTAACCTGCCTTTTCCTTCAAGACAGCCTGAGGCAGTTAGGGTCAGAGTCATAGAGCACAGAAACTGGTCCAATTGGTCCCCATCAACCAATATTCCCGTCTCAGCTATTCCTAGTTGCACACATTTGACCCGATCAGTCTAAATCAGGGGTTCACAACCTTGGGGTCCATGGACAGATTCCAAGGTTCTGTGAACTTGGATGGGAACAAATTTACATCTTTACTTTCAGTAACCTCGAACTGAAATTCAGCATTTCCTTCAATTATGAATGTAGGCGACAAACCACAGCAGTGTTAGCAGTACCTGTGACTTTGTCACCAATAGAAATCACAGATATTTTCAAATCACATTCCAGTTGATACAAATATCACAAGATATCATTAAAGACATGTTCATACCTACTTCGAAATTACGGTAGTTATAAGACCCACAGGTAGGTCGAATGTGACCGCAGCCTTCCTGTCTGCAGACACTTGTGGAACGTAGCTGACCAAATATCAGGCAGCCCTGTGATTGGATATCCAACGTGACATGCGTACTGCTTTGTCAAAGACCACCCCATGGTTTAATGTCCTTATTTAAGCTAAGCAACAACAGTCCTCACACTGCTATGTCTTTAAAAAACACAATTTAATTTTAAATTTAGATTTAAACTTTAAATGTACAGTCTTGTTATTTAATGCATTAAAATCCATTATTCTGAGAAGGGGTCCATAGGCTTGACGGACTGCCAAAGGCATCCATGACATAAAAAAGGTTAAGAACTGCTGGGCTAAACTATTCCAAGCCATACATCTGTCCAAGTACCTTTTAAATGTTGTGACTATATTGCCTCTACCACTTCTACTGGCAGCTTGATCCATATACTGTACTAACTCTAGGTCCCTATTAAATCTTTCCCCTCTAACCTTAAACCTGCGTCCTCTAGTTCTTGATCATGGGAAAAGTCCTTCCCACCACTAAGCACAAAGAGTGCTGCCACAAGAATGCAGGATCCATCATCAAGGACCCCTACCATCCAGGCCAGGCTCTCTTCGCACTACTGCAATGGAGCAGGAGGTACAGGAGCTTAGGTCCCACACCACCTGGTTCAGGAACGGTTATTAACCTGCAACCATCAGGCCTCTGAAAAAACATGGATAACTTTGCTCACCACAACTCTGAACTACAGACTCACTTTCAAGAACTCTACAATTCATGTTCTCGGTGTTACTGATTTATTCATGTGCACAGTTTGTCTTCTGTTGCACACTGGTTGTTTGTCAGTGTTGGTTTTTCATTGATTCGTCTGTATTTCTTTATTTTCCTGTCAATACCTGCAAGAAAATGCATCTCAAGATGGTCTATCGTGACACGTGTATTTTGATAATAAATTTACTTTGATAATTCACCAAAGTTTGGAACAAAGATAGCTTGCATTCACCCTATCTACACCCCTCATAATCTTTAAAGACTTTTCCATAGCTTCAGTCAAAGTCAGGAACTGAAAGATAAGCAGAATAAAGCAGTATTAACAAAAGATGGGAAAAGCACCACTAGTGAAGTTGGATTTTACCTCCAAGAAAGGTTTAGTCTCCTTCGGTGAGATCTGGTGTGCCAAGGAAGACACCTGGGACAGCACGACAAATTCTTCTGTCTTTACCTTCAAGGGAGACTCCCCCAAAAATGCAGGGATTTCAAACAGGTCCCGTACTGTTTGCTGCAAAACATTAAATAAACTGCTGAGTATTTTGTTACTAATCACAAGCAAGATAAAATCTGCAGATCTGGAAATCCAAGCAACAAACAAAAAATGCTGGAGGAACTCAGCAGGTTCAATTCTTGCCACTGTTTGTACATTCTCCCTGTGACCGTGTGAGTTTCCTCCAAGTGCTCCAGTTTCCTTCCACAGTCGAAAGGTTTAGGGTCAGTAAGTCGGAATCAGAAGCAGAATAATAATAATAATAATAATGATAATCATAATAATCAAAATAATTGATTGCATAAGTATTCAACCCCTTCAAGTTAGGTTTGGCAGCAATTACAGCCTTGAGTCAGTGTGGATAGGTCTCTACCAGTTTTGTACAGCTGGACACTGCATTTTTTCCCATTCTCCTTTACAAAACTTCTAAAGCTCTTGTCAGATTGCATGGGGATCTTTTCAAGTCCAACCACAAATTCTCAATTGGATTGAGGTCTGGACTCTGACTTGGCCACTCCAGGACATTAACTTTGCTGTTTTTAAGCCATTCCAGAGTAGCTTTGGCTCTATGCTTGGGGTCATTGGTTTGCTGGAAAACAAATCTCCCAAGTTGCAGTTGACTTGCAGACTGCATCAGGTTTTCCTCCAGGATTTCCCTGTACTTTGCTGCATTCATTTACCCTCTACCTTCACAAGCCTTCCAAGGCCTGCGGCAGTGAAGCATCCCCACAGCATGATGCAGTCACCATCATACTTCACGGTAGGGACGGTGTGTTTTTGATGCTGTGCAGTGTTTGTCTTACGCCAAACATAGTGTTTAGTCTGATGGCCAAGAAGCTCTATTTTGGTCTCAGACCACAGAATCTTCTAGCTGACTTCAGAATCTCCCACATGCCTTTTGGCAAACTCTAGCCAAGATTTCAGTGACTTTTTTAAAAAAGTGCCTTTCTCTTTGCCACTCTCCCATAAAGCTGCGACAGGTGAAGCAGCCAGGCAAAAGTTGTTTTATGCGCAGTCTCTTCCATCTTGGCCTCTGAAGCTTGTAACTCTTCCAAAGATGTCACAGGTCTCTTGGTGACCTCCCTCACTAGTCACTCAGTTTTTGAGGATGGCCTGCTCCAGGAAGATTTACAGCTGTGTCATATTCTTTTCATTTCTAGATGATTCACTTAACTGTACTCTAAGGGATTATTAGTGACTTGGATATTTTCTTGTATCCATCTCCTGTCTTGTGCTTTTCAATAATCTTTTTGCGGAATTGCTTTGAGTGTTCTTTTGTCTTCATGATATAGCTTTGCCAGGATACTGACTCACCAGCAAATGGACCTTCCAGATACAGGTGTATTTTTACTCCAATCCATTGAAACACCTTAACTGCACAACAGTAATCTACATGTAATTAATTATGATTTGGCGTGAAATATTAAAGGGGGTGATACTTATGCAATCAATCAGTTTGTGTTTTATATTTGTAATTAATTTGGATCACTTTGTAGAGATCTGCTTTCACGTTACTACGAAAGAGTCTTTGTCTGTTGATCAATGTAAAAAAAATCCAAAATAAATCCACTGTGATTCAATGTTGTGAAACAATAAAATATGAACACTTCCAACAGGGATGAAAACTTTTTATAGGCACTGTATATTAAATAGTTAAATTAAATAAGTAGTGCCAAAACAGAAATAAAGAAAGTAGTGAGTTAGTGTTCATGGGTTCATTGTCCATTCAGAAATCAGATGGCAAAGGGGACTAAGCTATTCCTGAATCGTTCCTGAGTGTGTGCTTTGGGACTCTGTACCTCCTTCCTTGATGGTAACAATGAGAAGAGGGGCCTGTCATAGGTGATGGGCGTCCTTAATGATGGGACATATTTTTAAGGCACCACTCTTTGAAGATGTTTTGGATACCATGGAGGTTAGTGTCCATGATGGAGCTGACTAAGTTATCAACTTTCTGCAGCTTACTTTGACCCTGTGCAGTAGTCATCCCCACATACCAGACAGTGATGCAGTCATTTAGAATGCTCTCCATGGTACATCTGTAGGGTTAGCAAGTTGTGGGCTGCTCCCAGCACATCCTTGTACTGTGGTGGTCACTGACCCAAGCATCGCATTTCACTGTGTTTCGATGTACATGTGAGAATGAAAGCTAATCTTTAAATCTTGAGCAATAAAGACAACCAGAATGAGCAGCTTAGACCAGCTAAACTCCTAAGGATGCAATAAATCTTGAACACCTTATGCACATAGATTAACATGTTCAGGAACAGTTATGACCCCTCAACAATCAAAGGTCAAAGTAAATCTATTATCAAACTATATATACGTCACCATATATTGTACAATCCTGAATTCATTTTCTAGTAGGCACACTCAATAAAACCAATTAACATAATAGAATCAATGAAAGACCACACCAAACAAGACAGACAACCAGTGCACAAAAGATAACAAACTGCGCAAATGCAAAAATAAATAATAGTAATAGATAGGCAATAAAGAGCCGTTGAAAGTGAGTCCATAGGTAGGGGGAACAGTTCAGTGAATGGGCAAGTGAAGTTGAGTTGAGTTGAGTTGAGTTGAGTTCCACTCTAGTTCAAGAGTCTGATGGTTGAGTGGTAATAACCCTTCCTGAACCTAGTGTTGAGCCCTGAGGCTCCTGTGCATTCTTCCTGATGGCAGCAGCAAGAAGAGAGCATGACCAGGGTGGTGGGGCTCCCTGATGACAAATGCTACTTTCCCAAGATAGATCTCCGTGTAGATGTGCTCAATGGTGGGGCAGGTTGTATCCATTATTTTATCGACCATCAAGCTCGAGTCAAGGATATCGCTTCACTTATCCCAACATGGCCACAACCTATGGACTCACTTTGAAGGACTTGTCATCTTATGTTCTTGATATTTATTGCTTATTTATTACTATTAGTTTCTTTGTATTTGCTGAGTGGGCCCAAAAGAAAATGAATTTCAGGGTGGTATATGGTAACATATATGCACTTTGATAATACATTTACTTTACACAGTCATTTTTGAATAAGCATTAGGTCAATCAGCACAAGGTTTATTCACTGCTATACGGCAATGTATACAATGGAGGATTAATGACAGTGAAGGATCGTCACTGTAATGTTGAATGAGAAGTCAAAAAGATCTTATGTAGATAAAGCAGCATCACCTTCATGCAGAATCAGAAGCAAGTTGAAGTCCTGGATGATTCTCACACTATAAATCTAAGTTGAGACTAGGTATCTAGGAAGACTTTTGGATGAGACAAAAAGATACAGGAGCGGAATTAGTCCATTCAGCCCACCCATTATTCTGCTCAACCATTCAAACATATGTTATTATTTCTCCCTTATTTGTGTGGGGGAGGGGGTTTTGAGGGTTGATGATTGCATTGCCGTTCTTTTTTTTCCTTGGTTTCGTGGCTATCAGGAGAAGAAGATCTGAATTGTACTTAGATAATAAATGAACCTTTGAATCCTTCAGTCTAAAACATCCTCTCCCAGTGTCTGGGCTTACACTTATCCCTCAATTATTTCTTAGTGTCTCAGTAAATTGTCTAATGGAATTAAAGACCCCACTCACCCTGGATTTTCTCTCTGCTCACCCCTCCCTTCAGGCAGAAGATACAAACCCCTGAAAGCATGAACCACCAGCCTCAAGGGCAGCTTCTGCTCCACTGTTATAAGACTATTGAACACTCTCCTAGTAAAATAAGATGGACTCTTGACCTCAATCTACCTCATTTCAGCCTTGTACCTTATTGTCTACCATAAGACCATAAGATACAGAAGCAGAATTAGGTCATTTGGCCCATCAAGACTGTTCTGCCATTTCATCATGGCTGATCCAATTCCCTCTCTGCTCCAATCCCCTGCCTTCTCCCCATATCCCTTCATGTCCTGACTAATCAAGGATCTATCAACCTCTGCCTTAAATATACCCTCCACAGCTGCCTGTGGCAACAAATTTAACTGATTCACCACCCTCTGACAAAAGAAATTCCTCCTCATCTCTATTCTAAATAGACTCCCCTCAGTTCTGAGGCTGTGGCCTGTGGTCTTAAGAGTCCTCCACCATTAGAAACATCCTCTCTCCATCCACTCCATCATAGCCTTTCAACATTCATTGGTCTCAGTGAGGTCTGCCTGCACTGCACTTTCTCTGTAACTGTGACACTTAATTCTGCATTCTGTTAATATCTTTCTGTTGTACTATCTTATGGGAACATTATGAAATGCAAAAGTTATTCACTGTACTTCTGTAAGTATGTCAATAATAAACCAATTTACCAACCTGAAAATATTTCAAAGCTTATGGAACATCTTTAGAGGCCGTATGACATGAGCAGAATTAGGCCATTCAGCCCATCAAGCCTACTTTGTCATTCCACCATGGCTGATTTATTACCCCTCTTGGCCCCAATTTTCAGCCTTCTCCCCATAACTTTTGACACTCTGACTAATCAAGAACCTGTAAACCTCCACTTTGAATACATACACCCACTGCTTTGGCCTCCACAGCCATCCGTGGCAATGAATTCCACAGATTCACCACCCACTGTTAATAAAATTCATTCTCATCTCTCCGCATTCACTCTATCTAGGCCTTTCAGCATTCAACAGATTTCAATGAGATCTCCCCTCATTCTTCTAAACTCCAGCAAGTACAGGCCCAGAGCAATCAAATGATCAAATGGCTCCTCACACATTAAGCATGCAATTCCTAGGATCATTCTCAAGAGCCTTCTCTGGACCCTATCGAATACCAGGACACCATTTCCTAGATGCTAAAACTGCTCACAAATGCAATCTGACCAACACTTTATAAAGCCTCAGCAACGCATCCTTGCTTGAAAGGCCTTGATAAGAGTGGTTGTGCAGAGGATGTTTCCTACCGGGCGGAGGAAGTCCAAGACCAGAGGACACAGCCTCAGAATAGAGGGTTGTCCATTTAGAATGGAGAGGAGGAGGAATTTCTGTAGCCAGAGAGTGGTGAACCTGCAAAATTTGCTGCCACAGGCGAGCTGTGGAGGCCAAGTCATTGGGTATATTTATGGTAGAGGTTGACAGGTTCTTGATTAGTCAGGGCATGAAAGGATATGGGGAGAAGGCAGGATATTGGGGCTGAGAGGGAAAAGGCATGGCAGATTGAGTACCTATTGCCCATGGCTGGTTGCAACAAGCGACTCTATGGCTTGAGGCCTTGTCCACAATACAACTGCCACAGAGCTCCCCTGCTGTTGTTCTCACCAATGAACCAGTGAACTGGAACACAGTATTTCTACATTGCCAATATCCAACAGGGTCCTGTGATCACAAGAAAAATATCCGAAGCAATCACTTGCTATATAACCCTATAGTTATAATCAGCCAGGTTTCAAGGGAGCCCGCTGACTTCTCTTGAATAGCACCTTCGGATATTTTACCTCATGCCAATAGTTCCTGTGCTGTACTGTTCTATGTTGAATTGTGGAAGAAGGAAATAATCTGAATTGAGGAACTGAGGACAAATGAAATTAACTGATTGGATGAATTGTGGAGAAAAGAAATAATCTGATTTGATAATGTGAGTACAAGTACCTGCTGTAAGTACGCTGTGCAATAGTTGCTTCCATGTGAAGCCACGTCTCTAATTAAATTCTTCGTACCGTTCTTGAGAAGTTTCTCCTCAATGGAATTGCCAATAACCAATCTAAAGCAGAAACAGGATAAAGATTTGAAAGTGCAAAAAGAAAAGTTCTACAAAATTCTTATCAATTCGATACAATCATGCTGGCAAAGTTCCATGTATAAGACCCACCTCCCTCTCCCCCACCCCCGACAAAGATTGCTTAGAAGATATTTCTCCAATCAAAACATTTCAGAGAACCAGCCACCTAAGATGGGTTGGGAGTTTTGTGCAGCCCAGAATGGGCAGCAAATGTCTATCTTTGAAGTTTGTAACAGAACATTAGCAATCTGGGTATTAAATGTTGGAGGAAGTCTCTTTTCGTTTGAGCAATTGTCAGCTAAATATAGCTTACCAAAAACCCACTTTTATCGATATCTACAAATTAGACTTACTGCGATCTCAATTATATACACTTCCTAAAAGTCCTGGAAAGAACTTATTAGATGTAATTTCTAATTTGAAACCTTTTCATAATGGTTCAATATCCAATATTTATGGCATGTTGCTGGGAATGAGAAATGCTACTTTAGACAAAATTAAAAATCTTTGGGAACAAGATTTATAGACTTCAATTTCTGAGGAAACTTGGAATGAAATTTTTAAATTGGTTAGCACTTCATCGCTATGTGCCCGCCACCCCCTCCTACAATTCAAAGTGGTCCATAGGGCCTACATGACCAAGGATAAGGTATCTCGTTTTTATTTGGATATATCTCCCTATTGTGATAGATGTAACAATGGAGAAGCTTCACTAATTCATATGTTTTGGACTTGCCTGAATCTTGAAAAATACTGGAAGGAAGTATTTGAAACTTTCTCTATACCTTTCAAAATAAATTTTAAGCCTAACCCTTTGACTGCCGTATTCGGTACTGTAGGAGGAAAAGATATTATTTTGGAGACATTCGATTTGCACAATTTGGCTTTCATTTCTCTTATAGCAAGGAGGGCGCTCTTGCTTAAATAGAAGGATGTCGTTCCACCTACTCACGCTCAATGGTTACATGATGTTATGTCATGCTTAAATTTAGAGAAGATCCGTTGTTCAATTTCTGAATCTAGTCAAGACTTTCAAACAATTTGGGGACCATTTTTGAACTATTTTCAAAACCTTTGATTTGCTGTTACAGTACAGATGTTGGCTAATAACATATTTCACCATATGATAAGGATTTTTTTTTCCTTTTTTCTTTCTTTACCAAACAGCTTCGACCTTGGTGGTGGGCTTAGTTTTACCATACAAGAAAAAAAATCTAAATTAAATCATGATATTGAAATGTGATAGTTTTACCATACAAGAAAAAAAATCTATCACATTTCAATATCATGATTTAATTTAATTTACATGAATATAGGGTAATGAGATTGCAAGTGTGATTCAAATATAATGTATTTGGTATTATTTTATCTTTTTTTTGACTTATAATATATATCTTCTTGTACTCTATATTTTTCTATGTAGAAATTAATAAAAACATTGAAAGAAAATATTGAAAGAGCAATCAATTAAATGTGTGTGCCACAATAATGCCACGAATCCATTCTAAACCCGTTCTTGATATCTATTCTAATATCTCCTTGTGTGCCTCAATACCTTGAAGGAGTTATGTAAGTACAGATTTTTTTACTGCGAAGGTCTGCTGTTGCAATTTGAAAGCTAGTAATTTAATATATTTCAAGGTTGATATGAATCTAATGCAAGAATATTTCGTGTGGTTGTATTTTGCTGACATTCTATATCGGCTTGTTATCCTGTACGTGCAAGGACTGGGTCTCAAGCTGCAGTATCACGGGAGGGGGCATCAGATTCCGTGCACTCCATCAGGGCCGTTGTGGTCGACTGAAGTTTTCAGTAGGCTTGGGGGAGTCTGACTATATACAAGTATATTTGTGTGGTTGTATTTTTATATGGGCTTGTTGTCTTGTATGTGGAATGACGGGCCTCAAACTGCGGTGTTGCCAGGGTTTGTGGGGGGTGGGGTGGTGATGGTGTGGCATTGCGTCCAGTCTGGATGAAACAGATTATTGTGGTTGACTGTGAATTGATGGTGTAAGTTTTTGACTCTTTTATTGCATGATTGTGATACCATTTGTGTTTGCTATCTTGTGTGTGCCTGTGCTGTGTGTGACTGCTGGTACTGTGTTTTGCACCGGACTCCGGACTAATGATATTTCATTTTGCAGTATTCATGTATGGCTGAATGATAATTAAATTTGAATTGAAGTGACCAACATATTGAATCCTCTGTAGATTACACCCTTGTGGAAGGTAGTTTTCAAACAAGTTTACGTCATACCTGTATATATGGATATCTTTGCACTTCCCAATTCTATCACACCATTCTTGGACTTGTGAATCTAGAGTGGGGTTCAAGTCGCTGTCATACACAATGACGGTATCGGCATCTATCAGGTTAACCCCTGCAGCACCGCCACGAGTGGAAAGGATAGCACAGAAGATTCGCTTATCAGTATTGAAGAGTTTCATCAATGCCTGGGAGGAGAAATTTCACAAAGTTTGAATGCAACAAATTTCATGTTGTGCTGGTCAGTGATAATAAATCTGAGGAATGCATACAAAACACTGGAGGAACTCAGCAAGTCAGCCAGTATCCATGGCAAAGACCCTTCATTAGGGTTGAAAAAGAAGGGGGAAGAAGCCAAAATAAGAAAGTGGGAGGAGGGGACACTGACAAGTGGTAGATTAGACCAGATGAGGGGGAGAAGCAGAAGTGAAAGGCTTACTTATCCATAGTCCTAAGGGGGAAATGATGGTAGTAGTTGAGATGTTGAGTAGTGAGAGTCACGAATAAAAGGTGCTTGGGGCCAATCAAATCAAACTGGGGTACGCAGAAACCTTCTCATAGAAGGAGGTGAACATCTGGAATTCACAGCCTCCGAGGATGGTGGAGGTCAGGTTCATTTGATACATTTAAGGTGGGGATAGATTTGAAGGATTGGGGAATTGAGGACTTTGGGGAAATGCTACAGAAGAGGAGTTGAGGCCAGAATATATGAGCCATGGTCATACAGAATGGTTGAACAGGTTTGACAGATGCAGTTAAGTTTGGGACATTTGAGAGACTCTTGGATAGGCACATGGATGATAGAAAAATGGAGGGCTACATAGGAGGGAAGAGGGTTAGATTGACTTTAGAGTAGGGTAAAAGTTTGCTACTACATCGCTGAGCCAAAGGATCTGTACTGTGTTGTATTGTTCTATGTTCTAGTCATCAGAGAACCAATTGGGTTTGTACAATCCAACAACTTTATTGGTCACCTGGGGCACCACACAAATTTTCACATGTACTGAACTCAGCTTCACAACTTGCTGCAATATCTTACAGGTATCCCTGTATTATAACCACTAGACTTGTAATAATCCTAATGTTGAACTTTTGCTATTCAATACAAGTCAAAGACACCTGACCTTTCAACATTTTTCTTATGTGTTAAACCTACTGTTGACAGTCCATGCAGTAGACCCTAAGTAATATATTAACTACAATAGCTTTGGTGCTACAATAGCGTAGTAGAGGGTGGCGCAACACTATTACAGCTTGGGGCATTCTGGAGTTCAGAGTTCAACTCCAGCGCTATTCTGTACGTCCTCCTTGTGGTCCTCCAGTTTCACCCCATTGTCCATAGACATGTTGGTAGGTTAACTGGATATTCTAAATTATCCTGTGATTATGTTAGAGTTAATTGGGTTTGTCGGGGGTTGCTGGAGTGATGTGGCTCAAAGGTCCACACTGTATTGCTAAATAAATAAATTTCTACCGTGGAGGAAAAGAGATCCCTTTAATCTTCCCTCAAATCCTGACGGCATTTTGTTGTGGCTGTAGTAAAGCGAGGGAAGATTGCCTTAACTACGCAAATAGGAACTATATTCTGCAAAATTATAATGTTACACCACAGCCATTATAAGTTGTAACAATCAAGATTAGTTTAAATATGTTACATAAAAACAGCAAGCTAAAACAATAAACACAAGAGATTCTGCAGATGCTGGAAACCCAGAGCAACACACACAATATATTGAAGGAACTTGGCAGATCGGGTAACACCTATAGAAATTAATAAACAGTCGATGTTTTGGGCAGAGACCACTCATCAGGACTGGAAAGGAACGGGGAAGATGCCAAAATAAGAAATTGAGGGGAGGGGAAGAAAGAAAAAGCTAGAAGGTGATAGATGAAGCCAAGCTAAAATAGTTGTTCTTTTGAGAGGCATACCTGCCGTTGGGTAAGGTGAACATTTCCGTCAACTCTCACAAAAGCAAAGCTGTGGTAGTCCAGGAAACTCTCCAAGATGTCCAACATTTGAATCATTTGCGTGAATATCAGTACTCGCCGCCTTTCTGATTTTAATTTATGAAGCAGAACAGCCAGTGCCTCCAATTTCCCTGGGTAGAGAATTACTGGTAGTAAATTTAAACCAAGCAACAGTCCTCAATGCAAATGGTGGTGGGCAGAGACAGCAGGTACTAATTCTTAGATAGTGCTTCAAAGTTTCTAGTCAGGGATTTTAGTCAACTATAGTTCTGTGAATACTGCTTATACCTTTATATTTATTGTGTTTTTTATTACTGCATTCTTTATCTTATTGTGTTTTATTTCTGCATTGATCCAGAGTAATAATAATTTTGGTCTCCTTTATACCCATGTTCTGGAAATGAAATTAAACCATTTTGAATTGAACTTTTCCAATTAAGCAGAGGAACTGAAGGAGGTTCAGGAGAGCACTTACTCCCTTCTTACTTAACAGAACCAGCCTGGGGTACAGAGGAATTGCCCACATGCCTTCTGTTGCCAAATTCTACCAGCACTCTGACTTAGCAGTTAGCATGGCTTTCATCAATTGTAGGATTGAGTTTAGGAGACAAGAGGTAATTTTGCAGCTACTTGGGACCCTGGTTAGATCCCACTTGGAGTACTGGGGTGCATGCCTTATGAGAATAGGTTGAGTGAACTCGGCCTTTTTTCCTTGGAGCGACAGAGGATGAGAGGTGACCTGATAGAGGTGTATAAGATGATGAGAGGCATTGATCGTGTGGATAGTCAGAGGCTTTTTCCAGGGTTGAAATGGCTAACACGAGAGGGCACAGTTTTAAGGTGCTTGGAAGTAGGTACAGAGATGTCAGGGGTAAGTTTTTTATACAGAGAGTGGTGAGTGTGTGGAATGGGCCACTGGCGATGGTGGTGGAGGCAGATACGATAGGGTCTTTTAAGATAGGTACATGGAGCTTCGAAAAATAAAGGGCTATGGTAACCCTAGGCAATTTCTAAAGTAAGTACATGTACGGCACAGCATTGTGGGCCAAAGGGCCTGTATTGTGCTGTAGGTTTTCTATGTTTCTATGACACTATTACAGCTTGGTATGTCGGAGCTCGGAGTTCAATTCTGACATCCTCTATAAGCAACTTTGTATGTTCTGTCCCATGCGCATGAGTTTCCTCTGAGTGCTCTGGTTTCCTTCCATAGTCAGGAGATGTACTGGTTAGTAGGTTAATTGGTCATTGTAAGTTATCCCATGGTTAGGCTGGGGTTAAATCAGGGGTTGCTGGGCAGTGCGGCCCGTTGGGCCTGATGCGCACTGCATCTCAATAAATGAATCATTTACTGAATAAAAGGGGACTGGCCTGGGCTTCCCTGTGGATTTGCTCCTGGCTTAGAGAGGAACATGACCATGGTCAGCTTAAGGTAGGTAGAGAACAGGATTGGGGATATTCTTCTGGGATCCTGAAGCAAAGGACAAGGCTCCCTTATTTCAGGTTCCATCTTTACAGATTGGTTTTTATTTATCATGTATACATCAAAACATCCAGTGAAATGCATCGTTTGCGTTAACAACCAACACAATCGAAGAATGCGCTTGGGGCAGCCCGCAAGTATTACCAAACACTCCAGCACCAATATGGCATACCCACAATGTTCAGCAGAACAACAACAGTATCCTCCCACCTGCTCAGACACACAGGCCTCCAACACCATGGAAAGACCATGATCGCCCATGTCGTATGACATGGCACATAATGAACTCTAGCTATATATATGTGCCTAAGACTTTTGCACAGTAGTGTAGGCCTCCGTTAGGATCGATAGACCCATGGATTTGCACTTTGGAAAGTTTGGGCAAGGTTTTTTTTATGGAAGACTCCCCTCACCATGCCATCAATATTGTCCCAGGGCAGGACATTAGGACCCATTCGGCTTAGCACCGGTGTCGTCGCAGAGCAATGTGTGGTTAAATGCCTTGCTCAAGGACACACACGCAAGCCTCAGCCAAGGCTCAAACTAGTGACCTTCAGATACCTAGACGAACGCCTTAACCACTTGGCCAAGCGCACAGTACTGTATGACAGTGGTACTAAGTCTGCTTCAGATTAAAAAAACAGATTCCTATTCAGTTACTAACCTGAGTCAAACTGTATGAGCCTTGGGTCAGTTAACTGAAGCGTTGTCGTAGACGTAATCTGCTGTAGTTGCGGGAAGTATGGAACCAATTCCTTCTTCAGGTTATACTTAAAGAGCCGCATGTGATGTATGTATGGAGGTGGAGGGTTGAACATGTACAGAGTTGGTGGAGGAGCCACTGCATTCAGAACAACACAATGAACCCTACAGCAAAGAAGCAATAACAGTTTCAATGTTCGGAGACTGCAGCTGGGATTACAAGGTAAATTTTACTCTATTAATTTGGAGCTCTTGAACTCAATTCCCCCTTTACTTCACTCATAAAAGGTCATGATATTGAAAGGAATTTTCAGGTTGGTTTATCAATCTGAAATTAAAGATATCAACAGCCTTGTATGTTGGAGAATTTCCTCCAGTAATTTTATTGCTGAAGCAGAAAATTTACTGTAACAACTAACAGGAACTATTGTAGTGATCATGATGTGATAGAAGCACCTACCTTTTCAGAATGTCCTGCATACTATCTTGCCTCTGATCCGTAGTTAAGATAGCCTGTGACAAGGCATCTGCCCGTTTCCAAGAAGTCTCTGTGCCAAGGGGGTCACTAATTGACTGCTGAGAATTGCAGCAGTTCACATAACCAGAGGAAAGCCACGAATTCACTGCCGATTTGTGTTTGGTTAGTCTATATTCACCAATCAAGAAACAGACTCCTAACAACTCTGTACCGTACACCGGTACCACAGAGCAACGCCGCTCGTTTATCAAAAATATTCTATCCAAACGCTCCTTCGTAAGCCTTTTCTTCTCTTCTATCGAATCCTATAAATAAAAATGGCATTCTTAACTGAGACTGAACATATAAAGCTTTGAACAAATGCAATTAAAGAGCCCATCAACACCGCTGGAAAGATAGGGGTTGAGAACAGAAGGACAACAATTCACACTGAAATTATATCCTTTATGTTGGGGATAGATCAGCTACAAAAATGAAATAGATCAGCTGGTTGAGTGGTATCGCAACAACAACTATGCACTCAATGTCAGTAAGACTTAAGAATTGATTGTGGACTTCAGAAAGGGTAAGATGAGGGAACACACATCAGCCTTCATCGAGGAATCAGAAGTGGAAAAGATGAGAAATTTCAAGACCCCGGGTATCAATTTCTCTGAGGATCTATCATGGATCCAACATATCAATGCAGCTATAAAGAAGGCACAATAGTGGCCATACAGGTGTCCCCTGCTTTCCGAACGTTCGCTTTACACAGCTTCGATTTACAAAAGTCTTATATTAGTACCTGTTTTTGCTAACTGAAAGAGGATTTTCACTTTAAACTTGTGTTTACCATGAGAAAGACTACCATGATCGTGAAGCCTTGTGTTTGCAGGTGTGTGCGCATGTGTACGTGTACCGATTTTTTCCTACAAGTCAGTTTTGGCTCAATCTTCCCGATTCTGAGTGAAACTACAGTGTACATACATTATTTCTACTTTATATAACTGTATTTATTATATAATTCCTGTTTTTACTATATGTTAGTGTTATTTTAGGTTTTTTGTACTATTTGGTATGATTTGGTAGGTTATTTTTTGGGTCTGGGAACGCTCAAATATTTTCCCCATATAAATTAATAGTAATTGCTTCTTCACTTTACGCCATTTCGGCTTACGAAAGGTTTCAAAGGAATGATCTACCTTCGGATAGCGGGGGGAGACCTGTATTTCATTAGAATTTTGAGGGGATTTGGTACGTTACCAAAATCACTCACAAATTTCTACAGATGTACCATGGATAGCTTTCTAACTGGCTGCATTACTGTCTGGTATGGGGGGTGGTCTACTACACAGGATTGAAGTAAACTGCAGAAAGCTGTAAATTCAGTCAGTTCTGTCAGGGGCACTAGCTTCCCCAGCATCCAAGACATCTTCAAAAGGAGATGCCTCAAAAAGGTGGCACCCATCATTAAGGACCCCATCACCAAGGCCATGCCCACTACACATTGCTTCTTCCCCTCTGCCATCAGATTTCAAAATGGACATGTTCGCTAACTCACTCAACACACACAAAATACTGAAGGAACCCAGCATCTATGGAAAAGGGTAAACAGTTGACATTTCCAGCCAAGACCCTTCATCAGGACTAAGTTCCTCCAGCATTTTGTGTGTGTTGCTTGGATTTCCAGCATCTGCAGATTTTCTCACGTTTGTAACACTAACTACTTTTTTCTATATGCACATACACATATATTGCAATACATAATAAAAACTGTAATCACAGTAATACATTTAGCAATATATGCCAGTGATATTAAACCCAATTCTGCTTCTGAATAAACAATGTCTGGACCGAGACCCTTCATTCTTTGGCCCGAAACGTCAACTGTTGATTCCCCTCCATGGATGCTGCCTAACCTGCTGAGTTCCTCCAGCATTTTGTGTTCCTCTGGATTCCCAGCATCTGCAGAATCTTTCGTGTTTAGAAATTACATCCTTCCACCAGTAATAATTCAGCAGTATTTGCAGTGGCAGGAGGTTTTAACTACAACCTGAAAAGTTTACAAAGGCAGTTTCTACAAATATAAACACTGGAAATTAACGTGCACATTTTTGATCAATTTAAGGTCTTATGGATTCTCATTTCTCCCTCAAGCTCTTGGTGAGCACCTTTTCGAACTGCTATTATTGAAGAACACCATGGAGTTAAATGAAGACTACTGTAAACTGCTCACCTGTGCAGCAGATCCGAGAGAGGATATAGGTCTCAGGATTGCTCCCTGCTCACCAGATGCAGAGCTACCAACTGTTCTAGTCGTGAGAAAAGATGCTGAAAAAATGGACAAGAAATTTTAGACCTGATGCAAGTGCAGGTACTTTAAACAGAGCATACAAACAACAGTCTCCTGGTGTTTACCTTGAGTTGAAATAGGGTTGGGAACAGAAGCAGGTGGCATTCCTTGCTGATTTCCTGAGGCAGCAGAGGCATTGTGAACGGCACTGCCCTGTGACGGTGCCTGTATCACAGCCTGATTCTGGTGACGCATTATCTGCTGTCCGGGTGCTGACACAATTTGGAGGACGTTACCTGTAATTAAGTGAAATTAAATGATACTCTCATATAATATAAAACGGATTAGTCATAATTTCCCTGCATATTAATGCCCAATGCCTACTTATTTCCGAGGAACAGAATTAAATCATACCTTTAATTCAATATTCGAAACCCCAATTTCTAAGGGGATTTAAATCAAAGTGTAAAGTATTAGCCTCGAAGAGGACCACATCCTTCTTGTAGGATTTGGAGGCTTGTACCTCAGGGACCTGGAGAGCTATGTTCGCTGGAGTCAGGGCTTTATGTTTTGGCTCTTGGTAGGGTCACCTATGCCAAACAGTTCAAAGGGTAGAGGCCAGATGAAGAGCAGTCCACCAGCCCTCCAGGTTCTGATGTTCAGCTCACAGCTAACAACCCTGACTAGTCAAACAAAATTGTTACAAAAACAACAACGAGGAATCCTTCTACATCTGAGTGCGACGGTATTCCTGAGTCTCCACCCGGGACTTGCAAGACTGACAGTAGTGAAAACCAAGAGGAAGCTACTGAGAATATCAAGGAAGCCCTGAACACCACCAGAGATGAAGGACTTTCATTGTTGCCTTTCAAGTGCCAGGGACGAAATAGGTAGTAAAATACTTGGTTATGAGATGTGCAAGGGGAAAACAGGAAGGACAAACTGTCCTTGGAACAGAGATCAGTAACAGAAGAACAAAAACTGAATGCCATTGATACAAGGAAGTGGGGAAAATAATAAAAAAAAATTGGAACATAGGGTTTTCTCTATTTATTTATTTTGTAATTTATAGCCACAGTAAGAGGGCTAACAGGAATAAATAGGTCTTTTGCTTTCTTGGTGCAATGCAAGAAGTGTACTGCAGCAACCAATTTCTATGAATGACTTTGATGAAGGCACTACAATTTGCTGATGATACATATTTAGGAAATAGATAGGTAGATAGGATAGGGAAATTGTGAAGAGGATATAAAGAGGTTAAGTAAGTTAAAGTTTGTCCTGATCCTCATAGGCTCATCAGGCCGGTGCTTATGCCAGTTTCCGTGGCGTGAAGCGACTGTGAGTACAAGACTCTCTCTTCCCCCACCCCCCCGCCCCAGATAGGACGCCAGTCTAACGTGGGGTTATAAAAAGGTTACAAAAGGTTTATTTGGTGGGTTAAGTGAGTGGGTAAATAGATGGCAAACGGAGTAAAAGTGGAAGAAATGTGAAATTACTGATTTTATCAGGGAAAAAATAAAAAAAGGCAGAATGTTACCTCAGACATGGTTAAATTAACAACTTACTGAGAACCAATTCATCTGCAGAACTTTAGGCAAATTACATCAACGTAACCATTTATAGACTGATTTCCTGGACAAGTTAATGAATACTGGCCCGATATAGAAAGATTACTAACTACGTAGCCAGAGGGTGGTGAATCTGTGGAATTCATTGTCACAGACGGCTGTGAAGCAGAAGTTGATAGGCTCTAGATTAGTCAGGGCATCAAAGGTTACAGGGAGAATGGGGCTGAGAGTAATAATAAATCAGCAATGATAGAATGGCAGAGCAGACTCGGTGGGCTGAGTTGCCTAATTCAGCTGCAATTAGTCTCATCTGGAAATGACCCAATGACAATTCAGTGTAAACATTTTCAATATAAATACTCATTTGAAAGACTGGTGGACAAGAGATCACTTTTTGTGGTTGAGAAATGTAGAGATAGGCAAGCATTAAATTGTGTAAGAGTCCATGCAGTGATTGCTCATACGGGATGTACCTTGTAACTGAAGATGTTGGCCCGCCGTAAGCTGACGCAACTGACTGCTAGACAGTGTGAACTTGTTGCCTTGGAAGTGCAGCGTCACAGGCGGACTCGTCTGGGTACCTCGGCCTTGCCCGCCAGCTATGGAGGCTAGTTGGGCGATGCTGACGACTTCTCCACCTGCAAGGGAAGGCAGCATGAGGTACAATGCCGAGTGTAGAATCAAACCTTTCTTTGCTAAGTGATTAGTAGATCTGCACGTAAGCTCTACTCATGCAAGGTCATCTACAGTGCTTAAACAAGGTGTCAAAGAAGTTTATGCAGGAAAAGCAAAGTGAAATCAAGCTGGAAGAACTTCTCAGGAGACAGGCCAGGAAATTGATTATACAGCCAGCATTTGGAGTTAAAATGCAGCTACTGTGATCTTTGAGTTATCAGCCAATGATCAGATAAGGCACAATTAAAAGGTAATATTGGTTCATTCCCTTTAGCTTACCAGCCCATTCTGTTAGCAAATTATAGAAAAACATATCTTTGTTCAGAACAACGTGAACTATTTTTCGTCAGAGGGAGAATTAAATCTATAGATAATTAAAGGACTAATAAAATTTCCTTTTCCTCCTCTTTCCTCTCCAACCCCATAACCATAACAATTTTTTTTTAAATCAGATGTATTTCTATTTTCTTCTTGAATTTGAAAATAAGTTAACTTGAAAATTATCACCCAGGACTCTACATCTTACCAGATACTGCAGATAGTCTTTATACTGATGTAATTGATGGATTTCTATGAACAAGCTCGAAGGGAAACGATGGAACATTTCAGAATTACTCATGTTGAAAGCTACTCATGGGTAACGTCGAGTCTGTTATAACCAGCTGCCTGTAAAACTTTAAATGACACCCTGTTTCTGTCAGTGCTAGGAAAGTGAGGTGCGTTTTTTTCCACTGCCTTTCCAAGAGAGCTCACAAATAGAAATTGCATAATGAGTTAGAAGTCTGTGCCTAACAAGCCTTCCCGACCTCCCAGATGTTATCTTATACCTTCTGCAGACATATCAACCTAGCTCTTAGGCATGTTCTGTAAATCACTAACTGGGTAGGGACTCAGTTCATTTTCACCTTAACTATACTTAACCAGGTGAAAGTACAAAAGCACTTTGTAGAAATTACCACATTTCATTATGACATAGGTCACTTCAGGCCAATGCACTGATACTAGCTCACTGAACAATTACATTCCTGTACTAATTCTCCCTCTAACCTAATCTCACCACATTCTTATCCACTCCTCCCAGATTCTTACCTGTGCTGCAGTAGCCAATTACCCTCATGTCAAGAGGACATAGGAGGAACCCAGAACAGCACTCTTCCCCAAACCTACGCAGTCAAGGGGGAAGGGGCAAACTCCACAGATGGCACCAGACTGAATCTGCATATCTACAGAGTCCTGATGAAGGGTCTTGATCCAAAACATGGACTGTTTACTCTTTTCCAAAGATGCTGCCTGACATACTGAGCTCCTCTAGCATTTTGTGTGTGTTGCTTCAGCTTATGTTAATACACACTGTGTTACTCCAATCGACAGTAACACAAGCTGAACTTCACCACTCTTTCTAATTCCTAAACTTCAAGTACAGGTTGAGTAGCCCTATCTGAAATGCTTGGGGCCTGAAGTATTTTGAATTTTTTTTGGATTTTAGAATATATAATGAGATAGCTTGGGATCGCCATGATTTCACTCTCTAAATTTATGCGCTACCATTAAGCAGTCTTTGTCTTATACTTGCTCAAAACACCTGTGTACCGTTGCAGCCGTTCGGTGTGTTAGATTTTCATCAGTGATGATCCTGGCAAACTTATCAATGAATTTCTCTGCTACTTCGTGATCAAACAGACACTTTATCACAAGTCTTTAAAAATTTAATACTGTGCCTTTTCTCAGATTTCCTCCACTAGCCTGTCTAATATTTACAATTACCTTCAAGTTTCAGTTTATCATGATAGATCGTTGCTTGTTTCATGATCAGCATACCATTAACCAGCATATGTTTAGTCCAACACTGACAAATTCACTCTTTCAATACACAATCGAGATCTTCATTTTTTTGCTTTATGAAGTTCTTTTCTATTTCATTAACTTCTGTTCATTACATACATCATGGTGAATCTGTGGAATTCTCTGCCACAGGAAACAGTTGAGGCCGGTTCATTGGCTATATTTAAAAGGAGGTTAGATATGGCCCTTCTGGCTAAAGGGATCAGGGGGTATGGAGAGAAAGCAGGTACAGGGTTCTGAGTTGGATGATCAGCCATGATCATACTGAATGGCGGTGCAGGCTCGAAGGGCTGAATGGCCTACTCCTACACCTATTTTCTATGTTTCTATGTGGTCACTTCTCAGAACTGTCTGTGGTGCGCAGAGGCCTGCATATCACCTAGGAACCTTCCCAGTGCCTTGTGGAATTTTTCATATGTGATGTCATGTAAACACTCAAAAAACTTTTGGACTTCAGAGGCTGTCAGATTTTGGAATTTCGGATAAGGAGTACTCAACCTGTATAATAATTGGTATTTATCTATCACTTGCACATCAAGAGTGAAATAAATCTGTATCTAATTAAAGTGAGCAATTGTGTAGATTTCTAGTCTATGTAGCAATGTGGAAAACACCTATTCCTCCCTGAGGGAGTGGCGAAGATTGGCAGAAAGTATTAAAATCATTTTAATAGGCAACATTTCGTCAACAATGAAAACCCTGCAAACCCCAAACATAATTCATCAAATAGTTATTTCTTTTAAAAATAGTTTCTTGCATCTTTTGCAAAGGCAGTGCATTATCCATAGGATAAATTTATTACCAGGTCTGTGCTCAGTATCAGAAAGACATGCTAGAAGGCTACGTACATACAAAAGTGAAGCAGAAGACAGCTTTTTGTTCCGTGGCCGTAAACCACGGCCAGATCTCGTCTAAAGAAAATATCAGCAGATGGATTAGTCCTTTACCCAAGATAGATTTGTGTAGACAGGGCAGCGAGAGAGAATTTGAAAAAAAAAGGCCATATAATCGGCTGCTTGTGAGGGTCAGACCCTATCAGCAAGAAATGAGAGAGTCATGCAACAGTAAAAAGTGGGAGAATGAGGCAATATTTGTGAGGCCACTTACTAGGCAGTCGTGCCTGGGCCTGGGAGGACAGCACCAGCCTCTGATGCAGCACATTAGTTGTCGGGACGGTGTGAACGGAGGCGGCCTGTTGCTGGGCCTGGCCAGAGTGCAAGGTCTGTCCCTGCTGGGTGACCTGGCCTGCTGTGCTGACCAGTGCTGGACTGGCCGTACTAGAGGAGATGGTGCTGTTGACCGCCTGCTGCTGTCCTGGCGCACTGGCAGACATCTGAGTCATCTGTAACGGATTCGCTGCTGGAAACGACAAGGTGTTGGTTTGTGCTGGCCAACATATGAGAGAGGTGCATCAAAAATCACATTCACATTTCATTCCGTGTAAACTCACCGTGCCTCCAGTACAACTGTGACCAACATTGAGAAATGAAATACCCACCTAGTTACTTGGAGATAACCACATGAGATTCTGCAGATGCTGGAAAGCCATAGGAACACACACACAATGCTGGTGGAACTCAGCAGGTCAGGCAACATCTATGGTAATGGATAAAAAGTCAACATTTTGGGCCTTCTTCAGGACTCTGATGAGCGTGGGCCCAAAAGATTTATTGCCCTCCATAGATGCTTTTTGACCTGCTAAGTTCCTCCAGTATTTTGTGTGTGTTGCTTGGAGATAACTAGATTCTACTCTAAGCAGGTGCAATTAATAAGTGTGTGTAATATTTAAGTTCATTGCTTCCTCTATATTTTACATGAAGCTACAGGGCAATATAGAGCAGCTGCGTTCATTCTTGCTGCAGTTACAAGAATATAGTCTCAAATCAAAGATTTGAGCTCAAATTCCAGGGTAACATTCCTAGTGAAGAATTGAACAAGTACTGCACCACTGGGATGTAGAAACTTTGGAATCGGTTGTTAAAGACCCATCTGACCCCTTTGGGAAATGTGGAAAAAATAAAACTTCATTGCTGCATCTGTACATTTGGAGAACAAAGTTCTTCAATAAACTGCAAGAGCAGCAAGCAGCTCAAAAATTTTGGTTAATGCTAGATCGATTGTAGCATATTGTAAAGGTGAGGTGGGTGGCTGTGAGCTTTTGACCACCTAACATTGTAAATACAAACTGAACTGCTGCACCCTGGATAGGAAAGGTTGGGACACTTATGGGCCAAATGAGGTCTAGTAAGACTAGCTTAGATGGACATTTTGGTTGGTATGGATCAGAAGGGCTGAGGAGCCTGTTTCTGTGCTATAATATTCTATGACACCAGTTTAATTCAATGCATTGGCAGTATTATAAACCTACCAAAGGTAGATGTTTTTTTTTTGCTTATTTAGAGATACAGCACAGAACAGGTCCTTCCAGCCCTTCAAGCTGCACTGCATAGCAACCCATTTAACCTTAACCTAATCATGGGACAACTTACAGTGACCAATTAACATACTAACCGTTACGTCTTAGTACTGTGGGAGGAACCCTGGGCACACAGAGGAAACCCACACATTCCACAGGGAGTATGTACAGGCTTCTTACAGAGACATCAAAATTGAACTCCAAACCCCGACGTCCCGAGCTGTGATTTTATCGTGCTAACTGCTAAGCTACTGTGTAGATTTACTACCTACAACCCAGGGCATCCTCCCCACACTCTACCTTGTCAAATTGTCTTTTTTTTCAAACCTCCTTCACTGAAAAAATAAATGTAAGATGTTCAAAATACAAATAAAAACTGATTTTAACTTTCTTCTAGTTTAGAAGTGAAGCAAGGCCACAAGAAGCCTACTGGATCTGACAAAACTATGGCCTGCTGGGATCAGTAAGACTACTGAATATCCTGCTACCACCAAAGTCTCGTCACCAGAAGTTTATTGTTCACTGGTTATCTGTACAGAAGCACTTTTGAATTTTTTATATATATATATATATATATATATAGATAGATAATTTGTACAGATTTTTTAAAAATATATATTTTTTTTAATTTACTCATGGTAATATTTTGGTTTATGCACTGTGTGTGACATACGTGCCAGTGCACCGTGAACTTGAACTTTATTCATTGCACTTTTTGGAGGATTTAGCTTCCTTTATCTACAGAAGTTGAAGTTTCTGCCTACTCTACATTTCCTGAGTAAGCTGACTTGCCTTGCATTAGTGGCTTCAATCAAGAGAAGGTGGGGGGGGGGGGGGTGGTGTGTGTGTGTGTGTGTGTACATTCCAGTCCAGGAATGTTAACAGATTGGTTGCTTCCAGGTCTAGCCACCGGAAGAAGGTGGGATGGAAGGCAACTAGACCAAGGCAGATGGGGATAATTTGTTCACTGTGTTACAATCCTGCAAAGCAATTTTTACTTCTCTGTAATGCTGTTTTAAATTATGTATTGTCAGATGACAACAAACATGAACTTGAAAGCCTGCTTGCTACACCAGCTCCTCTTTGACCAACCAATGGACCTCCCTCAACGTCAGTGAAGTCCTTCAAGACCACTACCATTTACTGTGCCTATGTTGAAATGTAAAACTGTTTCAGTTACATGAAGAATATTAATAATATTTATTGACATACAGTGTGGAATAGGCCCTTCCAGCCCTTCGAATTGTGCTCGCCAGCACTCCCCCAATTTAACCCAAGACCAATCATGGGACAATTTACAATGGCCAATTAATGTAAGACTGAAGCATCCGGAAGAAACCCACACATGGGAAAGAATGCACAAACTTCTACATGCAGTGACAGGAAATTAACCCGGGTCACTGGTGCTGTAAAGAATTGTGCAGCCCTTTTAATCTGATAAGTTACTAGTGTCTGAGGAAAGGCAATAAAAACATTAATGCAAGGATTTCTAATTAGTTTTGAAGCTCTGCTGAAGCCAAAACTCATGCTGTTAATAACTTCAGGCATTACACATTTTAGTGATTTCTTGTTCCCGTCAGTAAACTGATACTCATGTTAATCAACCATTTCTTTAACTGGACATAACCACCAATACTAAAACTCCAGCCTGCATCTTCGAAGTTATTTGCACCAGCTTAAGGTGGCACTGAAAAGACTCCTTTGTTTTTAAAATAAATCACTGTTTGATGTTGCAGTGTTTACTGAGCTTGCAGACATTTCATCACGCCTTGAAGTGACATCCTCAGTGCGCAGTTGTTGGTATTACTCTCTGGGAATTCTCACGGTTACATAGGGCCCCTGTTTTCTTGCCTCGGTCCTGATTGGCTACCTCTTCAGTTGACCACTGAATTCCATTGGTTCAAGTTATTTTGGTTCTTAGGGGTTCGTATGTGGCATCTATGTCAATATGTTTGCTTACGGAATTATCCGGAGAGAACCACGCTTCTAAAAATTCTCATGCCTACCTCATGTTTGCCTACGCCAGAACCTCCACAGTGTCCCAGTTAAAGTGGAGTCCTTCTTGGTCTTCATGTACTGAGATCAAAGAAACACGAGCCAACAGAACGCAAAGATCAAATGAAAAGGGTAGCCAATCATGAATGAGGCGAGCATATGGGGGGGGGGGGGGGGATGCTATATAAACATGAGCACTCCCAGAGAGACACACTAACAATTGCACACTGAGGATGTCACTCGACTGATGATGAAGCGTCTACAATCTAGTTGCCAAGCTCGGCAAACACCACAACATCAAATGCCTCAATATGAGCTACCAATACTCACCACCACCATAAACCAGTTTAACAGTTTGCCTAGCTCAGTGGATTAATGGACTTCTAACTGTGAAGGGGTAGGGAGGGAATTAGACCGCAGTATGGGATAAGAATATTACTTAACTGAAGGGTAAACTCACACATTAACCAGTTAGACTGAAAGACACTTTTCTGCACAAGTTGACATGATGTTCCTACTAACATACATGAAAAAGTCACAATTCCAATTTCTGGTTCATAGTTGTTTACTGGCTCTTATCCGAGGTGGTCTTTAGTTTTACCAAGCTGGTAAAGGGCAGAGACCAATTTTTACTTCTCTCTTCTTGAATTTCAGTCTGGTGCTGGGCAATTCCCCCAGAGAGGAATTATATCAAGATTGTAGGTCTCAACTTTACTGTGGCATTTTAGAATTGGCAGCAGACTGTATGTCCTAGGAGTCATTATTTAGCCACATCCTAACTTACTCATGAATGAACAGAGATGAGGAGGAATTTCTTTAGCCAGAGGGTGGTGAACCTTTGGAATTCATTGCCACAGACAGCTGTAGATGCCAGGTCATTGGGTGTATTTAAAGCAGAGGATGATTGGTTCTTGATTAGTCATGGTGTCAAAGGTTACAGGGAGAAGCCAGGAGAAAGGGGTTGAGAGGGATAATAAATCAGCCCCAATGGAATGGTGGAGAAAAGTCGATGGGCCAAATGGCCTAAATTCTGCTCCTGTCTTATGGAACTTACAGAAAGGAAGCCTTTCACCAGTGTGGATTTGTGTGCAACTTTACTCCCACACTACGTGGTTGACCTCAAATAACTCTTGTATCCCCACACAGAGGTTAATTGAGGATGGCTAGCCAACACCGACTTAGCCTATAAACCCATGACCTGAGAATAAAAATAAAGATCTTGTGCCAAAATATGAAGGAAACTCCAGAGAAGCTGTACGAAACAACTTCTGACAGCTGCTGACCATAGCACTAACTGTGACTACAGATATACATCACTGTTACACCACGGCAGCACCAATAAAAATACAACTAAGTAGCCTCCCTCTGTGCCTGGGCTCGCTCATAAAGAACGACTATCAGAGCTGTTACTAGACGGTTGAGCAGGCAGACCTCTTGTCAGATAAGATGGCATGAAGGGATATGGACAGAAGGCAAGAGATTGAGGCTGAGGGGGAAAATGGATCAGCCATAATGAGATTCCAGATCAGATTTGATGGGCCAAATGACCTAATTCTGCTCCTATTTCTTAAGATCTTATGGACTCTGGACCCCACTATTTACTGGTTAAGATCTTGCACTTTATCGTTTATCTGCACTGCACTTTTTTTTTGTAGCTTTTACACTTTATTCTGCATTGTTATTGTTTTACCTTGTTCTAGCTCAATGGACTGTGTAATGATCTGTTCTGTATGAACACCATGCAAGATAAGCTTTTCACTGAAAATCGATACAGGTGACAATAATAGACCAACACTAATACTAAGTAAGGGAGGTAGCGCAGAGGAAATACTCCTTAGTTCAGATCTAACTACATGAGGAGCAGAAAGGACTGGACAAAATATATATACCAAGATAACCACATTCAAATGATCTAATATAGTTTGTTTTTGTAAAGTTTATATGAAAAGCACTAGATGATATGTGTTTCACAAGATCTGTGTAAATCTCAACAATCATCTTGGGTTTCTAACATTTTTCTGTCACTTTTTCTTTGGGGATTTTTTTTACTATTTGTTTCATGGATGTCTGCGAAGAGTAAGAATTTCAGGTTGTATACTGCATACATTCTCTGATATTAAATCAAATTGTTGAACCATTGAAAACAACAGACTTTTCTGAGTGTAGTGTCTGTACTTTGATGAGTACAACGATTTCTTACCCTAGAAAATTGCTTTAAAAACTCATCCTTTAAAATATTACACTTACACAGAGAAAATTATGTCTTGAGACGCAAAAAAAAAAATGGGTGGGGGGATTTTCCTTGTATTGTTGCCAATATTTTTCATAAAAACTGATAACCAAATTACAATTTGATCTGGTAATTCAACAATAATGCATTCCCTTGTCCCGGTGAACCTCAGAATGCTTGCATCGCTTGTCAAAACTACAGATAAGACGGGCCACTCTCAAATTTTAAAACATCTATGAGGGAAAAGTACTTATCCCCTGCAGGGCAGTCCTGAAAGCTCACTGTTCCATTATATATATCCATGAATGATTCTATACAAAATGAATTTTTTCCTTACCTTGCGCAGAAGTCATAACCTGAGACGCAGGCACAGCCACAGCTGAAGATTTTCCACGCACTTGTCCTTGATGGGCTGCCGCTGCTGAAGCCATGCTGGGTGCTCGCTGAGGCTGTGTCCCAACCACCACAACTGTCCTGTCATCCGGCTTCTGTCCATACTGCACTGGCTGGAACAACCTTGATTTATTTTGGAGAACACAGATTAAAACCTTTAGGAACAATCCACTTTGGGACATCAGTTTAGGGTTTTGGAGATCAGAATCGTTTGCCTTTAAACCATTCACTCCAGGCTCGGGGCTCATCAGGCGTCGTTGGCAGGTCATCCAGGAGAAGGAAAGATCTGATGTCTAACTTCCGCTGTCTTGCGGCTAAACCCACTCTTAGGGAAGGATCTGGGAGTAAACCCTGATGGAAATTCCGGAGATGGAGTCCCTAAAGCAGTTCAACATTGAGTTCAATGCTGACTGACAACTCCTGTGATGCTGCTGGTGCTAGACTGGGTCAGCCTCTGCTGTTCTTTTGGGTTCATCAGCTGCTTGGAGAGGGGGAGCCTGCAACACGGGCAACAGCTTGCTCTCCATATTGTACTGCCCTGGCTTGCATATCACGTAGGACCTGATGAAGAGCCCTAGACAGAAGCGTCAACTGTTTACTCTTTTCTATTAATGCTGCCTGAGCTGCCGAGTTCCTCAATCATTTTCTATGTGTTGCTTTGGATTTCCAGCATCTGCAGAATCTCCTGCGTGTTTGTAATAATCCATCTGATGGCTCCAGGCAAGCACATGAAATACCTAAGCACTAAAAGACGGAATTGATAATGGATGGGTCAATGTGGTTATGGAGGGCTGAATGGCTTAAATCAAGGAGAGAAAGAGATATTGCACTTTGGTGACCAGCACAATTTGTAAACAATATCATCTCTCCCTGATCTGGTTTCCACTGTCACCTCCATCACAGATAAAGTGCCCCCCCCAATGAGCACATTTACATGGAGCGCTGCCACAAGAAAACAACATCCATTATTAAGGACCCCCACCCCATCCAGACCACACTCTCTCCTCAAAACTGTATTTTTCTTCGGCTGTCCATCGATTTTGATGTTGACTGAGGCCTGGGCAAGGTTGTATGGAAGACCAGCAGTTGCCCAAGCTGCAAGTCTCCCTTCTCCATGCCACCGATGTTGTCCAAGGGAAGGGCACTAGGCCGATACAGCTTGACACCAGGGTCGTCGCACAGCAATGTGTGGTTAAGTGCCTTGCTAAAGGACACAACACACTGCCTCAGCTGAGGCTCGAACTAGCAACCTTCAGGTCACTAGACCAACGCCTTAGCCACTTGGTCATGCAACAAAACTGTATAGGTCCCACACAAACAGGTTCAAGAACAGTTATTACCCTTCAACTGTTATTACCCTTATTGTTTAAAACCAGGGATCTCAGTCTCGGAATAAATATTAGGCCATGTAAGACTGAGACGAGGAAATTATAAATCAATTATTGAATTTCTCTTTCTCAAATTTATTGGCGTGCGCACAAGTACGGTGAAGCATGGGTACAATGAAAAACTTGCAGCAGCTTCATGGGCACACATACAGTATATAAATTATGCACAAAATTATACCATAGATAGAAAATGCAAACCCTGGATTGCTCTGTCATAAGAGTCATAGAAAAGTACAGCACAGAAACAGGCTCTTCAGCCCATCCAGTCCTTGCGTACTCCCATTGACCTGCACCCAGACCATAGCCCTCCATACCCCTTACTATCCTTGTACCAATCCAAACTTTGCTTAAATGATCAAATCAAACTCCCATGCACCGCTTGTGCTGGCAGCTTGTTCCACTTTCTCAAGCTTCTCGTGAAGTTTTCCCTCATGTTCCCCTTAAACTTATCATCTTTCTCCCTTAACCATGACCTCTAGTTGTAGTCCCACCCAACATCAGTGGAAAAAGCCTGCTTGCTTTTACCCCATCTATACCTCTCATAATTTTGTATACCTCCATCAAATCTCCTCTCAATCTTCTATGCTCCAAGGAATAAAGTCCTATCCCATTAAATCTTTCCTTCCATCTCAGGTCCTTCAATCCTGGCAACATCTTTGCCGTAGATGCATCAATTTCCTTCAAAACTAATATGGAGGAAATATGGAGGAAATGAAGCCTTCTGTGGATAGTACAAAAAAAATCGAAATGAAGTAGAATGACCATGATCTTCGTGAATGGCAGAGGAGCTTGAAGGACAATCAACCTACCCCTGCTTCTATCTCTTTCATTTCCACATTCTCTACGGCAGCATAGTGGTTAGCATAATGTTTTACAGTGCCTATAAAAAGTAATCCCCCCACCCCGCGGAAGTTTTCATGCTTTATTGTTTTAAAATATCGAATCACAGTGGATTTAATTTGACTTTTTTGACAGTGATCTCCTACAAAAGGACTTTCATGTGAAGGGATAACAGATCTCTACAAAGTGATCTAAATTAATTACAAATATAAAACCCTAACTAATTGATTGTGTAAGTATTCAACCTCCCCCCCCCCTTTTAATATGACACACTAAATCATCACTGATGTAGCCAACTGGTTTCAGAAGTCACATAATTAGTTAAATGAAGATCTGTGTGCAGTCAAGGTGTTTCGATTGATTGTAGTAAAAATACACCTGTGTCTGGAAGGTCCAACTGCTGGTGAGTCAGTATCCTGGCAAAAACTACACCGTGAAGACAAAAGAACACTCCAAGCTACTTTGCAACTCTGTAGGAGGACACTGGGGCACCTGAAGGAAACCACGCAGTCACAGGGAGAATGTACAGATACTCCTTACAGAGAATGCTGGGATTGAACTCAGAATTCTGAAATACCCTGAGCTGTAATAGCTTGATACTAACCACTACACTACGATAATGCCCAATAGTTCAAGTTTCTCACAGCTCTCTTCCGAAAAGTCATAATGTAACACTGGAGACAGCATTCCATTTGTATCTGAGCTGTTTTATAAAGATTTCACACTCTGTTACTGTTTATAAAGCCTAGAACTGAACTCTGTGCTCTAGAACGCCCCAAGATACAATGGTGTCATGCTATCCACCACACTACTGTCACTCTGTGTACATGTGACAAGTAAAACTAATCTTTAATATTTGATGAAGAGAAAGGTGAGTTTCCCGGAGTCATTTTTTACTTTCCTGTAGAGATACAGTACAGTAACATGCCTTTCTGGCCCAACAAGCCCACACCACCCAATCAGATCCATGTGATCAATTAACCTCCTAATCCGAACATCTTTGGACTGTGGGAGGAAACCAGGGCACCTGGAGGAAACCCACGCAGTCACATAGAGAACGTACATTTTTCATTTTCTTAGAGATGGCAGCAGAATTGAACTCAGATCACCGGTGCTGTAACATTGTTACGCTTGCTTTTGTGCCCCCCAAAATGTTTGCTTTGTGTAAACTATCAGCAACATTTCATATGATATTGTAGCGGTGTGCTACATGCAGCGCTAAAATTACGACACGGAGTCGGTAACTGCAGTCGAAGAAAAACTTTATTCGAAATCCCCAACCTCACTTTTAAGCCTCCCTCAACCTGCCCCCCGTGGCGCAGAGGCTCCAAAGCTCTGTGCTCGCAAACCCCCATAGGCTATCTCCCTTAGCCGGAACGCTGGCTAATTGTGAGCCGGTTCGGATGTGTCAGGAAATGGGTCGCCACATAACCCACCCCCCCAGAACCGGCGATACACCCCCCAATGTCCACAGTCTGGGCCGGAACCTGCGTGGGAGGTCGGCCTCTGCGCCGAGGTGCCGGAAACTCGACCGGTTGCGCCAGGTCCACATGGGCCGGTTTGAGTCGGTCCACCGTGAAAACCTCCTCTTTCCCCCCAACGTCCAGCACAAACGTGGACCCGTTCTTCCGGAGCACCGTAAACGGCCCCTCATAGGGCCGCTGCAGCGGTGGCCGAGGCCCGCCCCTTCGTACAAACACAAACTTACAGTTCTGCAGGTCTTTGGGTACGCAGGTCGGGTTCCGCCCGTGCTGTGAAGTGGGTAAGGGGGCCAGGTTACCGAGCTTCTCGCGTAGTCTGCCCAGGACTGCTGCTGGATCTTCCTCTTGCCCCCGTGGGGCTGGTAGGAACTCCCCGGGGACGACCAGGGGTGCGCCAGATACCAACTCGGCCGACGAGCCGTGCAGGTCGTCTTTGGGCGCTGTGCGGATGCCGAGTAGGACCCAGGGAAGCTCGTCCGCCCAGTTGGCTCCTCGCAGGCGGGCCATGAGGGTCGACTTCAGGTGACGGTGGAAACACTCCACTAGCCCGTTCGACTGTGGGTGGTAGGCAGTTGTGTGGTGCAGCTGAGTCCCCAAAAGTCTGGCCATAGCTGACCACAGGCTGGAGGTGAACTGGGCGCCTCTGTCAGAGGTAATGTGGGCCGGTACACCAAAGCGAGATATCCAGGTGGTGATCAGGGCCCGGGCGCAAGATTTGGAGGTGGTGTTGGTGAGTGGAATCGCCTCTGGCCATCTTGTGAACCGGTCCACGATAGTCAGGAGGTGCCGCGCTCCGCGCGACACTGACAGGGGGCCCACGATATCCACATGAATGTGGTCGAAACGCCGGTGGGCGGGATGGAACTGCTGCGGTGGGGCTTTGGTGTGCCGCTGCACCTTGGTCGTCTGGCAGTGCATGCACGTTTTGGCCCATTCACTGACCTGTTTGCGGAGTCCGTGCCAAACGAACCTGCTGGAAACCATCCGGACAACTGTCCGGATGGAGGGACGGGGCTGGCCGGTGGCGATGTCACAGAGTAGGGTCCTTTCACCTGGGCCTATGGGGAGGTCCTGGAGCTGCAAACCGGAGACTGCGGTTCTGTAACTCGGAAACTCCTCATCTGCCTGCTGTGCCTCTGCCAGTGCCTCAAAGTCTACCCCTTGGGAAAGGGCATGAATGGTAGGGCGAGAGAGCGCATCCGCCATGACATTGTCCTTACCCGAGACGTGCCGGACATCCGTCGTGTATTCAGAGATGTAGGACAGGTGGCGTTGCTGGCGGGACGACCAGGGGTCGGACGCTTTCGTAAACACAAGGGTAAGCGGTTTGAGGTCCGTGAACGCGGTGAAGGGCCGACCTTCTAGGAAGTACCTGAAATGCCGGATTGCCAGGTAGGGCGCCAACAGTTCCCGGTCGAAAGCACTGTATTTGAGCTCGGGTGGCCGCAGGCGTTTGCTGAAAAACGCCAGGGGTTGCCAGCGACCTGCGATGAGTTGCTCCAGCACCCCACCGACTGCCGTGTTAGATGCGTCCACTGTGAGGACGGTAGGGGCGTCCATTCTGGGATGTACTAGCATCGCGGCGTCCGCCAAAGCTTCCTTCGTTTGAAGGAAAGCGGCGGCGGACTCCTCGTCCCAGGTAATGTCCTTGCCTGGACCCAACATCAGGGCAAACAGGGCGCGCATGATCCGGGCAGCTGAAGGGAGGAAACGGTGGTAGAAATTGACCATACCTACGAATTCCTGAAGGCCTTTGATCGTGGGTCGGGGGAAGTGGCGGGCATCTACCTTAGCGGGCAGAGGGGTTGCCCCGTGTTTAGTAATCCTGTGGCCCAGGAAGTCAATGGTATCGAGTCCGAACTGGCATTTGGCGGGGTTGATTGTAAGACCGTACTCACTCAGTCGGGCGCAGAGTTGACAGAGGTGGGACAGATGCTCCTGACGACTGCTGCTGGCTATGAGGATGTCATCCAAATAGATGAACGCGAAGTCCAGGTCCTGTCCCACCGCGTCCATTAACCGCTGGAACGTCTGTGCGGCATTCTTCAGGCCGAACGGCATGCGGAGGAACTCGAAAAGGCCAAACGGGGTGATGAGAGCCGTTTTGGGGACGTCGTCAGGATGCATCGGGATCTGATGGTACCCTCGGACGAGGTCTACCTTGGAGAAGATCCATGCGCCGTGCATGTTTGCTGCAAAGTCCTGAATGTGCGGCACAGGGTAGCGGTCCGGTGTGGTAGCCTCGTTCAGCCTGCAGTAGTCGCCGCACGGTCTCCAGCCTCCCGTCGTTTTGGGCACCATGTGCAGGGGGGAGGCCCATGGGCTGTCAGACCGCCGGATGATCCCCAATTCCTCCATCCTCTTGAACTCCTCCTTCGCCAGTCGGAGCTTGTCCGGGGGAAGCCGCCGAGCGCGGGCGTGGAGGGGTGGTCCCTGGGTCGGGATGTGGTGCTGTACGCCGTGTCGGGGCATGGCCGCTATGAACTGCGGTGCCAGAACCGATGGGAAATCCGCCAGGACCCTAGTGAAGTCGTTGTCGGACAGCGTGATGGAGCCAAGGTGAGGGGCTGGCAACTGGGCTGCACCCAGGGAGAACGTCTGAAAGGTCTCGGCGTGTACCAGTCTCTTCCTGGGCAGGTCGACCAGTAGGCTGTGAGCCCGCAAAAAATCCGCACCCAGAAGCCATTGGGCTACAGCGGCCAGTGTGAAGTCCCACGTGAACTGGCTGGAGCCGAACTGTAGCTGCACTTGACGGGTGCCATAGGTCCTTACTGTGCTGCCGTTCACGGCCCTCGGGGGGGAGCCGGTGCCCTGCTGCGGGTGTCGTAACTCGTCGGAGGTAAAACGCTGATCTCGGCACCGATGTCGACCAAAAACCGGCGTCCCGACCTTCTGTCCCACACATACAGGAGGGTATCCCGATGGCCAGCCGCCGTAGCCATCAGCGGCGGCTGGCCCTGGCGTTTCCCGGGAACTTGCAGGGCGGGCGACAACGGCGGGCTTCTGCGCCCCACTGCTGGTGGTAGAAGCACCAGTGTTCGTTGGGCCCCCCTCCCCTGCCCCTGGGGTTGGCGGGCTCTGCGGCCGGGCATGGATGTGTCAGGAAATGGGTCGCCACAATATAACAATTGACTATACCACCAAATTGTACTTAATTGACTGTGACACCGAGGTCAAGAAAGACAGAATTGCATAATCATGTGTTCAGCTTTCCCTTTGTTGATGCCCAAGAAAGCAGTGTGTCTGCCCTTTTAATCTCAGTCTGACTAGACAACTTCATAGAAGACACGAGAAATGAAACTGCCTACAACGTAAAACCCAAACACGTAAACTGAAACTTGTTAATAGCCTGCAACAAGGTGTTAAAACTAAAATTAAAGTCTAGCTTATGTATTTTTAGAATCAGTGTCAATGATGCCAATATATAAATAACCTGTATGATATAAGTTACAAGAAGACTAAGCAGTTTGAAAATAAGTCAAAAGCTCATGGTGTTACTTCAGGCACCAAGGGGTTGACCAAGGCTAACTCTGTAGTTATGATGCGTCTCTGGTTTCTGGCCATTCCTTTTTTGTTGCTATTTTGGGCAACTTTGAAACAGAGTGAGCCTACAGATAATGAACACCAAGCTGAACTGAATATGCCTGGACTCATTTTATTCTTCTGTTTTATATTTTGTGTTTTTCATTTTTTTGGTTGCTGCTTGCATGATTAGCTTTTTTTGCATGCGTGGGGGGATGGGTTTTGATGCTTTTCCTTGAAGAGGATCCATGGTTTTTCTTTGCTTCGTGGTTGTCTGAGGGAAGATGAATCTCAAGGTTGTATACTGCATAGTAAATGTTCTTTGATCTCTGAATCTTTAATGGATCAAAAAAGTAACTATGAAGGTTCAGGGGAGGGGCTATGATGTATGCGGTGGGGGTTCAGGGAATCTGCTGAAGGCAGGTGCCTTATCAATCTTCACTAGCACATCAGCCAATCACGTCCCTTGGAAAATTACTTGATTTTTGCCAGTGCATCTCTACCATTCCAAAATAAATACATCAATTACAAATTATATATATATGAAATTAGAATTGGAAATAAAAAGCTATGAACTGGAATGTTGCAAAAAAAAACCACACATCTGGTTCATTTATGTCATCGGGAAAGACCCTCCATTGGTTGGGGTTGACCACGATATGACATCCTAGCTATCTACATACATGGAGCAGCACAGCACTGTAGTTAGTGGTTAGCACAATGCTTTACAGCACAGGCCACCCAGGTTCAATTTCCGCCCTTGTTGGGAACTCGTACATTCTCCACATGACTGTGTGGATTTCCTGCAGGTACTCCAGTTTTCTCCCACCATACAAATATCGACTGGTTGGTAGCATAACTGGTCATTGGAAATTTTCCTGTGATTAGGCCAGGATTAAATCGGGAGATTGCAAGGCAGCACAGAAGGGCCTATTCCACGCTGTGTCTCAATATATACACAAGCTGCAAAGTACGATATGGAGAGCAAGCTGTTGCAAGCCCGTACAGCAGGCTCACCCTCTCCACACAGCTGATGAATCCAAAGGAATGGCAGAGACCAATACAGTTTGGCACCAGCAGCACTGCAGGAGTTGTCGATCAGCATTGAACTCAACATAGGACTACCATGGGGACTCCCAACTCTGGATTTTACCTTGTGATTTACTCTCAAGGTCTTTCCCCATGACTGGGTGTAGCCACAAGGCAGCAGAGGTTTGAGATCAGAGTTGTTTTTCTCCTAGATGAGCTGACAATCACAGCTGATGAGCCCCGTCTACTCAATGGAACTGCAAATAACCCTCCTTCCCCTTTCTCCTGACAGAAATGTGCCGCTGGGCTTAATGCCAAGCCACAAGTTGTCAGAGACTATTTGAGATGGATGCCATTGGGAACACTTAAGAGGTAGTAGAAGCTTTATCCTGCTACCTGCCCCGGCTATAACAAACTTAAGGAACCCATTCGGGAAAGGGTATAATCCAGGTTTACACCTGAAATGGACCAGATCATGATTCCTCCACATACGGTATTCATCATACAAAACTTCCCAATTGAGGTGCAAATTAATAAAAGGGAAATTAATAAAATGTTAGAAAACTTTATCTTCTTCGCTGTAAGAGATAAAGTACACATGGTATCTGCCAGAGAAGCTCAAACAAATTGAATTACAACATTTTACAAGCCTGGACTTCAATAGAATACATTTTAATTTAACAGATCACATTACTAAAAAATCTTCGAAGGAGCTTTAATCCACCTTGAAAACAGATAACAGAGCACAAGACAGTACAGCAAGGGAACAGGCTCTTCGATGTCGTGCTGAGCAAAGTTGTACCTAAAGGAATTAATCCCTTCTGTCCCTCCATTTCCTGCACATTCACATGCTTATCTAAGAGCCTAATGAAAGCCTCCACCACCACCCCAGACTGTACATTCCTCATACCCACCACTTTGTCTTCCATGGTGTTGTCCAGTCACATTCATATCAAAAGGGCAGATACAATGATGCAGTCAGGCATCAGCTGAGGAAAAGCTGATGATGATTCTGTAAAACTACAAACACCAGATACTGGAAAACCAGAGGAACACACACAGAATGCTGGTGAAACTCACACAAAACCAAGGGAAATGAAGAAACTGTTGATATTTTGGGCTGAG